>NW_016829388.1:124605-142329 GCF_001698545.2 Rhinopithecus bieti | reverse complement strand
AAAAAAAAAAAAAAAAAAGATTTTGTATCGCTCTACAGTGTACTTGTGTTTTAAGCTGTTATTACAAGTTAAAAAGCTAAGAATTTGGCGGCCAGGCACAGTGGCTCACACCTGGAATCCCAGCACTTTATTGTGGGAGGCCCAGGCGGGAGGACTGCTTCAGCCCAGGAGTTTGAGACCGGTTTGGGAAACACAGCAAAACCCCGTCTCTACCAGAAATACAAAATTAGCAGTTTCATAACCTTGTCTCGAAATGAATTAAAAAACTAAAAATTAAAATTAATGGTCACATGTGGTGGCTCATGCCTGTAATCCCAGCACTTTGGGAGGCCAAGGTAGGTGGATCACCTGAGGTCAGGAGTTCAAGACTAGCCTGGCCAACATGGTTGAAACTCTGTCTTCAGTTAAAATACAAAAATTAGCTGGGCGTGGTGGCACATACCTGTAATCGCAGCTACTCGGGAGACTGAGGCAGGAGAACAGCTTGAGCCTGGGAGACGGAGGTTGCAGTGAGCTGAGATTGCACCATGGCACTCTAGCCAGCATGGGAGACAGAGCAATACTGCGTCTCAAAAAAAAGAAAAAATTAAGTTAAAAATTTAGAAAGTTTATATAGTTACCATAAGCTAAGTTCTAATGAAGTTTTAAATAAATTTAGTTACAAAAAATTAGCTGGGCATGCTGGGTTGTGCCTGTGTTCCCAGCTACCCCAGAGGCTGATGTGGCAGGATTGCTTGAAACAGGGAGGCAGAGGTTTCAGCCAGCTGAGACTACAGCAGTGCATTCCAACCTGGGTGACAGAGTAAGACCCCGTTTCGCGATTAAAAAATAAAAATAAATTTAGTGTAGCCTAAGTGTACAGTGTTCATAAAGTTGATAGTAGTATACAATAATGTCTTAGGCCTTCACATTCACTTGCTCAGAGCAATGCACTGACTTGCAAGCAACCTCCAGTCCTGCAAGTGCCATTTATGGTTCATTTTAAGTGCCCAATACAGGTACATCATTCATTCTTTCATTGAGATGGAGTTTTGCTCATGTAGCCCAACCTGGAGTGCAGTGGTACAATGTCGGTTCACTGCAACCTCTACCTCCTAGGCTCAAGTGATTCTCCTGCCTCAGCCTCCCAACTAGCTGGGATTACAGACATGCGCCACCACATGCAGCTGATTTTTCTATTTTTAGTAGACCCGAGGTTTCACCAAGTTGGCCAGGCTGGTCTCGAACTCCTGACTCAGGTGATCCACTCCCCCTCGGCCTCCCAAAGTTCTGGGTTTACAGGTGTGAGCCACTGTGCCCTGTACCATTTATTTTTTATAGTGTATTTTTACAGTAGCTTTTCTATGTTTAGACCCAAATACTTAACTACTGCTATAATTTCCTACAGCATTCAGTACAGTAACACAGTAGGACATCTAGGTTGACTACATCTTATCAGAGATACTTGGGACAAAATATTTCAGATATTTTTGGATCTTGGAATATTTGCATTACACTCACCACCTAGGCATCCTTAATCCAAAGATACAAAAATCCAAAATGCTCAAATGAGCATTTTCTTTGAGTGTCACATTGGCATTCAAGAAGTTTCAGATTTTGGAACATTTTGGATTTTATTTTTTTTTTGAGACAGAGTTTTGCTTGTGTTGCCCAGGCTGGAGTGCAATGGCGCAATCTCGGCTCACTGCAACCTACGCCTCCGGGGTTCAACCAATTCTCTTGCGTCAGCCTCCCAAGTAGCTGGGATTACAGGCATCTGCCACCACACCCAGCTAATTTTTTTGTATTTTTAGTAGAGGCGGGTTTTTTACTAGAGATGGGGTTTCGCCACGTTGGTCAGGCTGGTCTTGAAACTCCTGACCTCAGGTGGTCCACCCAACTCAGACTCCCAAAGTGCTGGGCTTACAGGCATGAGCCGTGCCCAGCTCTGGATTTTAGATTTAGGATATTCAACCTGTACCATCTAGGTTTACACAAACCTAGTACATTCTAGGAGAGTCACACAAGACCAAAACTGGCCAGGTGCAGTGGCTCACACCTGTAATCCCAGCACTTTGGGAGGCCAAGGCAGGCAGATCACCTGAGGTGAATCAATCTCTTATTTAGGCATTTAAGCATGATAATATTTACAGTTTTTTACTACTTAAAAAATGAAGTAGGCTGGGTGTGGTGGCTCACGTCTGTAATCCTGGCACTTCGGGAGGCTGAGGCGGGCAGATCACTTGAGGTCAGGAGTTCAAGATCAGCCTGGCCAACATGGTGAAACCCCATCTGTACTAAAAATACTTTAGCAAGGCGTTCTGGTGTGTGCCTGTAATCCCAGCTACTTGGGAGGCTGAAGCAGGAGAATTGCTGGAGCCCAGGAGGTGGAAGTTGCAGTGAGTGGAGATCATGCTACTGCACTCCAGCCTGGGCAAAAGAGTGAGACTCCATCTCAAAAAACAAACAACAACAACAACAAAATCACCTAGAGATGTATTTCTCAGAACATATCCCTGTCATTAAATGATGCATGACCGCAGTTGTTTCCTAAAGGTTGGTTGTAATATGAAAGCTAAAAGCACAAGAAATTGCAATGCTTCATTAAAATCCATTGGTCTACCTTGTACACAGTTTTTAAATGAAAATTATATATATATACAGCATTAAGATTTTATAAAAATAACCAACATGCTCTGGGCGTGGTAGCTCACATCTGTAATCCCAGTACTTTGGGGGTCAAGGCCAAAGGATTGCTTGAGCCCAGGAGTTCAAGACCAGTCTGGGCAACGTGGTGGAATCTCATGTCTCCAAAAATGTATGTATTTTAAAATTATGTGCTCAGGGCCGGGTGTGGTGGCTCACATCTGTAATCCCAGCACTTTTGGAGGCTGAGGCAGGCAGATCACGAGGTCAGGAGTTCGAGATCAGCCTGACGACCAACATGGTGACACCCCATCTCTACTAAAAATACAAAAATTAGCTGGGTGTGGTTGCAGGGGCCTGTGATCTCAGCTACTAGGCAGGAGAATCCCTGAAGGTTGTAGTGAGCCAAGATGGCGTCACTGCACTCCAGCCTGGGCAACAGAGCGAGACTCCGTCTCAAAAAAACAAACAGGCAGGGAGCGGTGGCTCATGCCTGTAATCCCAGCACTTGGGAGGCTGAGGTGGGTGGATCACCTGAGGTCAGGAGTTCGAGACCAGCCTGGCCAACCTGGTGAAACCCCATCTCTACTAAAATACAAAATTAGCTGGGCATGGTGGCAGGCACCTGTAATCCCAGCTACTCTGGAGGCTGAGGCATGAGAATCACTTGAACCTGGGAGGCGGAGGTTGCAGTTAGCCAAGATTGCGCCACTGCACTCCAACCTGGGCAATAGGGCGAGAGTCGATCTTGAAACACAAACAAACAAAAAAACATAAAAAATACCCCAAACATTAAACAACAACAACAACAACAACAAAACCAAAAACAAAATTATGTGCTCACTTTGGCAGCATACACACTAAAACTGGAAGAATACAAAAATTAGCAAATTAAATATATATATATTTTTTTAAATTAGCCAGGTGTGTTAGCACACTGTAGTCCCAGCTACTCAGGAGGCAGAGGTGGGAAGATTCTTTAAACCCAGGAGCAGTGATTGCAGTAAACCATGATCATACCACAGTACTCCAGCCTTGACAACAGAGTGAGACCCTGTCTCAAAAGAAAAACTCCCATCGTTTTCTAGTAGATAAAGTAAAACTAGAAATAGTTAAATAGTTATATCTTGCCTTCCACACTTCCTTGAAATTTCCCGAACCTAGTAAATTTTTTGTGTTCTCACGTGAATGCAATCTAAAAATATATACTGTCACAGCTGCTGTGGCATTTAAATTTTTTTTTTTGAGAAGGAGTCTCATTCTGTCGCCCAGGCTGGAGTGCGGTGGTGCAACTTCGGCTCACTGCAAGCCCTGCCTCCCAGGTTCATGCCATTCTTCTGCCTCAGCCTCCCGAGTAGCGGGGACTACAGGCGCCTGCCACCACACCCGACTAATTTTTTGTATTTTCAGTAGAGACGGGGTTTCACCGTGTTAGCCAGGATGGTCTGGATCTCCTGACCTCGTGATCCACCCGCCTCGGACTCCCAAAGTGCTGGGATTACAGGCGTTGAGCCACCTCGCATTTCAGCTTTTGAAAGCACTTTCCAAAATGCGTCCTTTTAAAGGTAGGAAACCAAAAAGATACTGAGCTGTGAAGGTTTCAAGTTAGTTTTTTAAAAAATAAATGTTTATTTCAAGTATGAAAAGTAAAGTTTAAACGTCCCAAAATTATGTTCAGTTTCACAAGTATAAAATAAGACTTCCAAAAAACAGTTTACAATTAGTTATAAAACACTTAAGAATATATTTTGACATTCACATCACAGTGGGTATTTTTGAAAAATAAGTTTTGCTAATATAGCTTAAAAACCAAAACATATTTACAGTCCCATTTAAATAAACAAGTCCTTAACTGAGGAACAGTCCTCCCTCAGGATGGGTAGAATTTCAAATTGATTTGTATAAGCACTCCTTTTAAAATAATGGTAAACCTGGCTCAATAAAAAAGAAATTCAAATACCTTATGGTTTCCTCGGTGAATACCATTCATTTCTTACACATGGCTACCCAAAGTTCTCAAGCCATTTTAANATTTTGAAAATAAGTTTTGCTAATATAGCTTAAAACCAAAACATATTTACAGTCCCATTTAAATAAACAAGTCCTTAACTGAGGAACAGTCCTCCCTCAGGATGGGTAGAATTTCAAATTGATTTGTATAAGCACTCCTTTTAAAATAATGGTAAACCTGGCTCAATAAAAAAGAAATTCAAATACCTTATGGTTTCCTCGGTGAATACCATTCATTTCTTACACATGGCTACCCAAAGTTCTCAAGCCATTTTAATTAAGCACTTTCAATGAAATACAAAGAAAATAGGAACCAAACTCTGAGAAATCTTTATCATGGCATTTCTCATTAGTCAGCAAAATATTTTGAACAGAAAAGGAAAGAAATTTCCCAGTGACAATTACAAAACCACATCTTATAATTATTTCACAGGACTGCTACCAAGGCTTCTGCTTCTCTTCTCCAGGTACATCTGTCTGTAGGTTTGAAACATTTCTTTTGAATCTCTTACTGGGTTTTGTAGCATCTCAAATCCATCTGCACTGAAGCTTCTCTTTGAGAGTCTTGAATTAACATTATCTAAGGGAAATAAAAATTTTACTTACTTTATTTATCTTAATGTTAGCTGTGATCAATATATAATCAAAATTCAGAAGGAAAATATATATTGGTGGGATAAAAAATTAAGGCAAGGAGTTAAGCAAAAGTTTGAGAACCACAGCTCTTCACCTACAGAATTGTAAGTTACATATACATGATATCTTGCCTTTCTTTTGGGGGCTGTTTTCTACTCCTACCTCCTTGCCCCATCTTCACTGCCCTGGGCTGTTCTGTTCTACCTTACTCATGGCTCAATAAAATGTATCATTGCATATCATTAATATGAATCATTAATATGAATGTGACTTTTTAAATGGCTATCTAAACTAGCAATACAAAGAGTACAAATACGAGTCAGTCCCAAACAGTACATGAAAAGGATAGGTTTCATATTTTGGTCTCACCATGCATTAGATATTCTAAAACATGTCTATAGTTTCCTGTTTCTTTAGATCATTTCACTGTTACATTAGCTTCAGTGTCCTTTTTTCATAATGACCCGTCACCTATTGAAAATATGTTGAGGCTGGGTGTGGTGGTTCATGCCTGTAATCCCAGCACTCTGGGAGGCCAAGGAAGGCAGATCACATGAAGCCAGTTCGAGACTAGCCTGGCCAATATGGCAAAACCCTTTTTTTCTAAAAATACAAAAATTAGCTGGGCAGAGGTTGCAGTGAGCCGATATCACACCACTGCCTGGGCGACAGAGCGAGACTGTCTCAAAAAAAAAAAAAAAAAAAAAAAAAAAAAGCTGAAAATATATTTAATACATGTAACCTACTAAATATCATAGCCTAGCCTACCATAAACATGCTCAGAACACTTGTATTAGCCTACAGTTGGGTAAAATCTAACACAAAGCCCATTTTGCAAAAAAAAAAAAAAAAAAAGTTCAACGTCCCATGATTTATTTAATACTATAGTGAAACGAAAATGAATAATGAATAGCGAAAATGAAAAACAGAATTGCTGTATGGGTATGTGAAATACACTTTCTCCTGAATGTGTATCACTTTCATACCATCATAGTCAAGAAATCCAAAGTCAAATCACTGTAAGTCAGGGAGTATCTGTACATTTCATTCCTGCTGCAGCTATTTCCTTCTGAATGGGGTCCTGTTTTGTCTTTTTCTATCTGTATGAGTGGAGTATTCTGTCCTGTTAGTTCTTTAGATCTGCTGCAAAGTCTTCCACTTTCTTGTTTGCTTTCTTTCAGAATTAGTAACACTAGTAACATTAGAGGGCCAAGATGGGTCTCTAAGTTGCTTTCCAAGAAATTCTTGTCATTTCCTCTTTATCTCTTTACTCTTAGGACTTCAAGTCTGCTACAACCTTTGCTACCGAATTTAGACATCTGTTTCTCCTGTGGGGTTTTTTTTTGAGACAGTGTCTTGCCTCTGTTGCCCAGGCTGTAGTGCAGTGCTGCATCAGAGCTTATTGCAGTTTCAACTCCTGGTCTCCGGTGATCCTCCTTCTTCAGTCTGCCAAGCAGATGGGACCACAGGTGCACACCACTATGCCAGGCTAATTTTTTAACAAGTTATGTGGAGAGACGGGGACTCCTGATGTTGCTCAAGCTGGTCTCAAACCTCCTGGGCTCAAGTCATCCTCCGGTCTTGGCCTCCCAAGTGCTGGGATGACCCTCATGGGCCCCACACCAGGTCAGATGTATGTTTCTTTATAGCGATTTGGGAGTTCATGGCATTTTTCTCAGTTCATATTTGGTTCACTGTTCTCCAGCCTCTTTGTCTAAGGTGTATAATTCACTATTTCCCAGAGATCCCTCCTCCAGAACCAGCTTCCTTCATCCCTAATACGCATTTTAAAAATGCCCATGCGGCCAGGCGCAGTGGCTTATGCCTGTAATCCCAGCACTTTGGCAGGCCGAGGCCGGTGGATCACCTGAAGTCGGAGTTCAAGATCAGCCCGGACAACATGGTGAAACTCTTTCTCTACTAAAAATACAAAAATCAGCCAGGTGTGGTGGTTCACGCTACTCAGTAGGCTGAGACCGAGGCAGGAGAATCACCTGAACCCAGGAACCGGAGGTAGCAGTGAGCTGAGACTGCACCACTGCACTCCAGCCTAGGCAACACAGCAAGACTCTATCTAAAAAATAAATAAATAAGTAAATAAAAATGCCCATGTAGCAGCACCTAAGATTTTTTTCTTCTCCCTTAGGTCTCACCTATTTGTGTCTTGTCATGCTATGACAGAGCTATATGACTTGTCTCCTGGACTGTCTCACCCAGCTTTGCCTTAGTGTACTCGCGACCTGGCTTGTGTTTTCCTTTCATCATGATTTTGAGTATTTCAACCTCACATTCACCATGCATTGCTCATCCTGCTGTGCTGTCTGCACATGTCATTCAGCTCATGCTTATCTCTGAGTGTCTCTGGTCAATCTGTGTATCTGTCTTTTGAGTGTTTTCAGCTTCAGATTCCAAACATGCCTCTCGCTTTCTCTTTGAGATAATAATCATGCCTCTCCTGTTTCCAAGCTTTTTTCTTACTCCAATCTTCGTGCCCATTTGTATCTTTCTCATTTTTGGCTTTCTGTCTTCCAACCCGAGAGGGGCACTGTTTTCCCACTCTCAGGCCTCTCATTGCTCTTCATTCCCTCCTCTTTAGTTATTTGTCCTGTCCTGATTAAGAGTGCATTTCTTCGTTGATGCAAGTTTTTTCCCAAATGCATGTTTCAATGCTAACTGACTTTTTGAGATGGAGTTTCGCTCTGTCGCCCAGGATGGAGTGCAGTGGTGCTATCTTAGCTCACTGGAACCTCTGCCTCCAGGGTTCAAGTGATTCTCCTGTCTCAGCCTCCTGAATAGGTGGGATAACAGGCGTGTCCGAACTCCCGACCTCATGCGATCTCCCTGCCTCAGCCTCCCAAAGTGCTGGGATTACAGGCATGAGCCACCTTGCCCGGCCGCTACTCAACTTTTACACGCCTGCTTCTGTGCATCTGTTTGAAACTCTCTTCACAATCTTTGGCAATTCCTTTTATAAAACATACTGCTTCTTATTGTTTCTCTTGGTGAGATTCTGCTGCTCTCCATTTTTAAGGCTCTGAACCCCTCTTTGCCTATTTTTTTTGAGATGGAGTCTCGCTCTGTCGCCCAGGCTGGAGTGCAATGGCGACATTTCGGCTCACTGCAAGCTCTGCCTGCTGGGTTCACGCCATTCTCTTGCCTCAGCCTCCCAAAGTAACTGGGACTGCAGGCACCCGCCACCACGCTCGGCTGGATTTTTGTATTTTTAGTAGAGACGGGGTTTCACTGTGTTAGCCAGGATGGTCTCGATCTCGTGACCTCATGATTCGCCTGCCTCGGCCTCCCAAAAGTGCCAGGATTACAGGTGTGAGCCACCATGCCTGGCCTCCTCTTTGCTGTGTAATGAACCAAAACTAAGACAAAACTCTTGAGCTCTAGCTTTTAGTTCTCAAAGTCAAACCCTAAAAACAAGGTACTAATTAAATCATATACTCGGCTGGATGCAGAGGCTCATGCCTGTAATCCCAGCATTTTGGGAGGCCGAGGTGGGTGGATCACCTGAGTTCAGGAGTTTGAGACCAGCCTGGCCAACACAGTGAAAGAAACGCAGTCTCTACAGTTGTTATACTGTATTGTTTTTTAAGTATCTATTTTTATGGTTGTATTAATTTTTTTCCCAAATATTTTTGATCCACAATTGTTTGAATCCACAGATTGTAATAGAATATGCAGATATGGAGGGCTGACTATACCTCACCCACAATTAATGGACTTTGAAGAGAGGGGACCAGATTCAAGTCCCTATTCAGTAACTAGCAATGAAACTTAAGTCAGATGATGTAACCTCTCATCTATAAAATGGAAATACCCTTGTCTAAATTGTATTGATGATAAATCAAATTCACATGTAAATAACTGAATCCAGGGTCTGGCAAACTAAGTCAAGCCTGCTGCCTATTTTGGTAGATAAAGTTTAATTAGAGGTCAGGCACGGTGGCTCATGTTTGTAATCCCAGCACTTTGGGAGGCCGAGGCAGGTGGACTACCTGATGTCAGGCTGAGACCAGCCTGGCCAACATGGTGAAACCCCACCTCTATTAAAAATACAAAAATTAGCTGGGCATGGTGGTATGCACCTGCAGTCCCAGCTACTTGGGAAGCTGAGGGAGGAGAATCTCTTGAACCTGGGTACAGTGAACCAAGATCATGCCACTGCACTCCAGCCTGGGTGACAGAAGGAGACTCTGTCTCAAAATAAAAAATAAAAAATAGGGCGCGGTGGCTCAAGCCTGTAATCCCAGCACTTTGGGAGGCCGAGACGGGCGGATCACGAGGTCAGGAGATCGAGACCATCCTGGCTAACACGGTGAAACCCCGTCGCTACTAAAATACAAAACTAGCCGGGCGAGGTGGCAGGCGCCTGTAGTCCCAGCTACTAGGGAGGCTGAGGCAGGAGAATGGCGTAAACCCGGGAGGCGGAGCTTGCAGTGAGCTGAGATCCGGCCACTGCACTCCAGTCCGGGCGACAGAGCGAGACTCCGCCTCAAAAAAAAAAATAAAAATAAAAATAAAAAATAAAAAATAAAAAATAAAAATAAATAAATAGTTAATGAGAACACAGCTGAAACTCATCTACATATTATCTGCAGGTATTTCCTTGAAACAACAGAGTCAGGGCAGACACCTCATGACCCAGAAAACCTAAAGTATTTGCTGTCTGGTCCTGTAACAGGTAAAATATGCAAACCTCTTAGCTAACTCATTGTAGTAAGAATTATTTTCCTGTTAAAAGAAAATAAATCTCAGCTTTTCATTCCACAGCACAACAACACAAAAAAGCGTCCTCCTACCACTCAAACACACTGAATGACTGAACAAAAAAAAAAATGGATAAAATCATACTTTACAATCGTACCATAACCATAATCCAACTTACATATACCTGATAGGGAGATAAGTAGAATCAAGATTTAAAAAGATGATGACTTTACCTTTCTCTTGGCTGTCTTTCTGTGTCCTTTTCCTTGTAGCAACACATTTTAACCAGTCTTCTTTTGTACTTTTTATTCCTGAAACTATTTAAATATTCATTTTCAGAACTCTAGATATTGCTAATCATCTCCTTTAGTACTAAAACAAAGGAAAATCATGTAAGCTGAAAATAGATTTTGGAAGGCACTAGATACAACCATATATAACACAACACTAAATAAAGGACTGGAAAAATGATTTCTCCTATTTGAAACGCTTATCTCAAAATTAAAAAATGAGTTTATCTTTACTATGTAATTATGTTCCCCTCACATGGGCTGAACAGGTTAATACATCTCAAGATATTAAAGGACACGAGATAGAAAGTTACACTGCCCCCACCCACTTCCAATGTTCCGATTATATCCACACCTCAAGTTCTAAGGATCCAAATGAAAGGACCTACTGAAATCACCAATATTTTACAAAATGAATATATCCCTATCTCCTTTTCCAGGAAAACGTATCCTGTTTATGCTATTGTTTTATGAACCCCAACAAATATAGTCAGAAAAGCAGAGCAAAGGCTCCAGTTTCCATTCAAATCCTTCAATTTCCCAATCTGAGTTTCTCAGCACAATGCTTTATATATAATATCCACTACTTCTACACGTTCCCTTAGTACCACAAATAACTAGTTATCAATTTTCTCCTTCCTTCTTGCACTACATTGAGAAGTCTACCATTAAGCTACCTAATATTCATAACTGCCAGCTTGGCTTTACAGATTTTAAATTCTAACACTGGACAATGCTGCTTTCATGGTTCTTCTATCTTATGAGTAGGCTAGATGTTACCATTTTAACTATAGTGATAACGCAGTCATCAACTGTTTCAAAGAGGACAATTAGTTGACCCATTTCCAAATGAACAAAAAGACTTTAGTATTAATCATTACTTATCCTCTAACATTCAGAAGAAAATTTCAAGTTCACAGGGCTTTCAAATTACAAATCCAAAGGAGAATTAACAAAACCAAGACTCTTAACGTTATCAGCTACTTGACACTTTTCTGACATGCCCACAAGGAATGTGGAATATTTTTCACAGTACAGCCTTCTTGGTACTAACTGAAATATTTCTATCTGGCAAGTTTCATATAGCTTGTCATGACTACCAATTTTCTACAATTTACAGTAAGGTGGCAATAAACATAAAACAAATAGTGCCCAATGAAACACTGGTTTACCAGGCTAAACAAATACTAGGTAGTGGCATAACACATTGAAGTCTTTCCCAGCAGCCCAGACAGCATGAGAGGTGCTAGCCCAAATATTGACCTACAACTCTTTACAATGTTGTAGACACCACCAAGAAAATCATACTGGACCTTGCACAGGGGCTTGCTCCTTCGTGGGATGAGGCTTTACATCCTTCCGTTCCTCCACAGAGTTTGTATTCTTTAGTAAGATATCTGGACATAATTTAAACTCCAGCATGTTTGATTTTTCTGTGTTACCTCTCAAAGGCAAAAAGGTCTTATGTTTATTTTCCTGTCTCTTCTCTTTATCTTTATGAAGCTTCCTGGGTGAACTTTCTAATTTGGTGAGACAAATGCTCTCACGTTCAGTGCATTTAAACGCAACTCTATTCAGATATAATTTATTTTGATCTTTTACTTGGGGAGGCATTTGGCTGAATTGAGCTTCATTGCTTATATTGGTTAATTTCTTGTCTAATTTAGTCTTATCAATCCATATTTTGTCAGGCTGCTTCCCACCAACATTTTCTTGTTTAACATTCCTTAGAATGTTGTACGTTTTAGACTCCTGAGAATGGTGGATTTTGAGGTTTTTACCATGGCTTGTCAAGCCATTTAATGATTCTTTAGAGGTCTGTACACCGCTGCTGTGTTTCTCATTTGATTTCCCACAACTTCCAACCTGCACAGCAAGTTTACTTGGTCTCGTATGTTCAGAATCACATGGTACATTTTTCACACAGATTTTCTTCGATGCTTTATTACTCATAGCTTCTTTATGCTTCTGCCTTTGTAAATACTCCTTAGGAGTTAGAATTCTACTAAATTTAGATGAACTCGCTTTCGTGTCTACAGACTTAGCATTTGATACTATCTTTTCTTTAACAATGGCTCTTTCGTTTGGGTTTGACAAAGAGTCACCTAATTTGAATGTAGCTCCCATACTTCCTTTCTGTTCTTGTTTATCATGTTTCTTCTTCTTTACTTCCATATCTAATACATTCCCTTGGTCTAACTTCCGTTTTTGTTTGAAGCTAACTGATCTGAATTTCAATTTTATCTTTTCTGGTGATGACGACTGTCCCAAAGAACTATGCTTCTTATATAGATCTTTATTTGGCAAAAAAGCTGTTTTTGCTTTTAATGGACGTGAGTTCTGTGTTATATGTTTCTTCTGTCGGGTTTCTTGAGAAGCTTGTTCATAAGATGGTGTCATTTTATTACTAGAGTGAAAGGTTACCTCGTGAAACCTCAGGTTTTTTCTTTTGTGATTTTGCAAGGGATCTAGTTTATCACATTTAGATGAAAACTGACCAGCAGTTAATTCTTGTTCTGTCCTTGGTAAGCTTTTATGTTTTGTTTTGGATGTATCTTTTCTATTGTTGTCTTGTAGTTCAGGAAAATGACTTTTCCCATGTGGAGGAGTTGGAGGAGTCTTTGGATTATTTACAAGGCTCTTAAATTGAACAACAGTGACATCTCTATCAGAGGTTCTCTCTCCTTGTTTACAACTGTTGGTCTCCAAAGAACACTGCTCTTTTTGTTTCTCTTCCTCTGAAGTTGAGTTCTTGATGGAATTACACTGACACTGGGGTACTCCTTCGTAAATCATGGAGAGCCATCCCAACGCACAGCAGTGGATATCGTCTTTCTCTGAGTCCAGTACCACAGAATCAGGACTTTCTCCTCCTGCAGGTGTCTGGGTAACTACTTCTGTGATGAGCTCTTCTTTCTGAGGTTCTGCCAAGTCCTCTACTACAAAGGGTTGATCATCCTGTTCAGGAAATATTTCTTTCATTTGCTCTGAGCTTAATACTGTAATTTGTATTTGATCTGCTGGGTCTTTGGAGTCAGAACTGGTTTTATCAGCAGTTTGATCTTCTGAGGTCTGGTATGCAGTTTGCTGGCCCACAGAACCTTCACGTGTATTCACAGCCTCAATGCCATAAGGAAACTCTTTTAAAAGTTCTGACAGCTGGTCGTGTAGGTATAAGACAGGTGCCTTACCATTGTGAATTTCATTTCTTGCAGGATCTTGGGGAGTATAATTGCCGGATGCACCTATTTCCTGAGGGTAAATATCCTCCTGAATAGCAGCCAACGAGCATGTATCATTAGCTGTGCTTTTTTCAGTGGCATGCTCCACACTACTTTTCTCTAGAATTCCTCTGTTTGTTTCAAGATTGTTACAAGATGACTCTAAGGGTGGCTCTAACTTTGACTGATCACATATTTTATGTGAAACATCTGTGCACTGTACAGGTTTATCTTTTTGAAAACCAAAGTCTTTATTTTCAGGTGTATTATCTAATTGTTTTTCTGGTTCTCTGCTGCCATTCCCTTGCTGACTGGGTACAGAAGGTTTCTGTGGCTCAACTATTTTCAAAGGAAGAGAGCTGAATATCTTTGCTATTTGGGAATTGTAAGAGGTATCACCCTCAACCAGAGAACAAATATTGTCAATCTGTAATATATCACTACTCACAACAGTACTATTCCTTGATTCCTGTGAGGTCTGCTGATCGTTCATAGGAGAATGGATAGCTGACTCTAATTTGTTATGCTTTCCTTGATTGACATTAGGTGTAACTTCTGAATTACCATTTGTTGACTCATTCTGCTTTTCCTTCTGAGTTAGTGGAAAAATCTTGGTTGATGTTGCTATACTTGCTACTGGTCCACTAACATCGACTTTCAAAGCAGCAGCTGCCTTTGCATTTTCTGCCAATTGATTTTGTAGACTGCAGACACTACCTTCTTTAATAACGGGATACACTGTTTCAGGTAATGCTGCAGGTGTTATTCCTTTGACAGACAATGTTTTGACCTCTGACAGAACTAACGGTGACACTACAGCAATCTGAAGTTCTGTTCCCTTTGTTACATTTATACCTGAAGACTCATAATTGTGCACTACCATCGATAAAGCTGTCTGTTGTGAGGGATTACTTATTTTATTCTGAGAATTTGAATTTCCCACAACCGAACAAGGACTCTTAACGTGGATGTTAGCAGGTTTTGAAATTCCAACTACTGTTGTGTTTGTTCTGAGTTTATCACACTGCTTTTCTTTTGTAGTTTCTGAAGGTTGCTTTTTCCACAGGGAAAGACAGGTTGCTAGCACTTCCATGGAACAGCTGTCACTTTTAGCAGGCATTCCTTTTGTTGAGGATTCTTGTCCACTGCAAAAAGAGTTGTCCAAAACCTTGCCACTTACATTAGAAGTACTTGGAGTTTCCATGGTCTTCAAATTCAGTTGGTTACCAGCCATTTGGGTATTTGGATTCATTTCACAACTGTCTGGTTTAGAATCCTGAATAGTTTGATTAGCTTCTTTTAACACTGTCTTCTGAGTCTTACGTGCCTGTGAAAGCAAAGCGAGAAGTAGCATATTTTCATTTTGAATTTTTGACTTATATTCCTCAGTGGACATGGACTTAGGAACAGAAATTGTTTCACAAACTGCTGGTGAATTCTGCTCAACTTTGGTAACATTTTCTGATGAAAGCCGAGTATTCAACACTGCCTGGGTCATCTCAACAGTTGATGTCTTTGAAGTGAGAACTTTCACATCATGAGACAGGTCTGGCATTGGCCGCTTTTCAGTATAAACAGGATTTGGTAAAACAGAATCAACTTGGTTAAACCTTCTGCAATTGACTTCCTGAATGTCAGAATTCATCATACATTGAGTCTTATTTGTTTCTATAGATTCCACTACTGTTGGTGGTTGTCTCTCTGCATTCTCTGGCGTTACTGGAGTTACCTGGGGTCCAGACCGGATTTTGGCAGTTTGTTTTAGAGACAATTTAGAATTCTGAGCTGGTTCACTGTAAGAAGTATTAGTCATTTTAATACAACCTGCTGCCATCAAAAGATCTTTATTGATTTTAATTTTCCTTGCAAGTTCTGAAAACTTCTGTTTTATTTCTACTAATGTTTTAATATCCCTTACTAGCTTTTCTTTTGTGACATTTGTGTCCAGTACTTGATTTGAAGTTGGATTACAAGAATCCGTTATTTTCTCTTCATTAGTTTGAGCAAGAGTCTGAACACCATCCACAGAAGATCTAATGGGATCGTTAACAGGTTGTTTGCTGGTGGTATTTACTTTCAAGTTAGTGAAATTTCCAATTGTGCTGACATTTTCATTAGGGTTTTGCCACTGCTGTTGAAAGCTGCTCCTTATTTCAGATGAGAGCATTTCTCGACTCTGAGGAACTTCCATAGACAAGTGTTTAGTAACATGCTGAGTACTTTGCAAAGGCTGGCTTATGTATCTACAGTTGTAAGGAGGAGGAGGAGGTCTTTTGTCAGTTTGCGTGGCATACTGCTGTGATGGTACAGCTGCAGTCTGCTTTGATGGTAAAGTTAATACAGAATTTGGAAGCTGACTGTTTTTAACTTGTAATGATGTACGAGGCATAAAGTTTTGTTTTTGAATGGTAGAATCTTGTAAAAAGCTTTGTGGTGAGTAACGGTACAGCTTTGGAGGTGGTCTGTAATCTGGATAAGTCAGTCCCTTAGATATACCCTGTTGTGTCCAATCAACCTGTTGCTCTGAAAAAGACTGGTTAAGTCCCTGATTTCCTTGGTAAGCTACAGGAAGTCGTGTAGGATTAGAAGGGATCATTTGCATTTGCATAGAATAGGTATCTGATGTTACCAGTTGACTCTGTAGTGCAGGCATATTGGGTGCATTAGTTCCAAAATCAGTTTGATGAGATACAGTTGCCCCTATATGAGAATGCACAGGATTCCTCATTGGTGAGTTCAACCATATATTTTGTGTAACTCCCGAAGACATCTGCAAATTGTGAGTTAGTTGTTTGGGTCCGTTAACATTTGCATATGTTATTCTTTCTACTGAAGTGTGTGAGGCCACAACTGTCCCATTATGCACATCAGAAACAGAGATTTGTTGAGGATAATTGTGGATATTCAGCAGTGGCTGTGAAATTGGATTTGAATTACTGGGATACATGCATGCTTCTTGATTACTTCCAGGATAGCTGAAAGAACTTTGAGGTGTTGCGGCAATTTGGTTTATCAAAGACTGATGCAAAAAAGGTGGCTGGCTTTTAGGATACAGTGGTGGTAATGTAGCACTCTTTGGTTTTTCATTCCAATTCATTGTCGGTTTGATATAGTAGCAGTGTATTACAAGTCAGTTATAAGTCAGTTACAAGTCAGTTGTTTGTATGTCAGGAATCTGTAAGAAATAAAGATATTTTATTAAAATGCTGTTTTGCCTAGATAGAATATCTAAGAAAATTAGTAACTGTCCATCCTAATTACTGAATCTTCAGAGCAGACTCATCTTTAATTTGGGAAGTGGTAGAGCAATAGACACAACAATAAATAAGGCAAGTGTCAATGAAATTTCTAAAGTGTTTAACAGCAATTCATTCCACAAAATAACAGCTAGCTTTCTGTTACATTTAAATGCCAATCACCTTCTGTTTTAATTTTTTTTTTTTTAATTTTGTTTTTTTTTTGAGATGGAGTCTCACTGTCGCCCAGGCTGGAGTGCAGTGGCACAATCTTGGCTCACTGCAAGCCTCCTGGGTTTACGTCATTCTCCTGCCTCAGCCTCCCCAGCAGCTGGGACAACAGGTGTACACAGCCACGCCTGGCTAATTTTTTGTATTTTTAGCAGAGACAGGGTTTCACCGTGTTGTTAGCCAGGATGGTCTCGATCTCCTGATCTCGTGATCCGCCCTCCTCGGCCTCCCAAAGTGCTGGGATTACAGGCGTGAGCCACCACGCCCGGCCTGTTTTTACTTATTTTTAACAGACTCTCTTCTAAGTAATCCATGCTAACTGTATTTTTTTAAAAGCTAAGATGACAATAAGAATGAGAATTTTTTTAAAAGTTCAAACATATGGTTAAAAAACATTCTCACTGTTCATTCGCAAAGTCTAAACTCCTCAGGGCTATTCAAGGTTACTTTAATGAACTCAGTCAATTTCTGGCATAAGGATGGGTGCTGTGGTTCATGCCTGTAACCTAGCACTCTGGGAGGCAGAGGCAGGTGGATTGCCTGAGGTCAACTGTTTGAGACCAGTCTGGCTAACATGCCAAACCCCATCTTTATTACAAATACAAAAAATTGGCCGGG
The DNA here is from genome assembly GCF_001698545.2 of Rhinopithecus bieti. Lineage (NCBI taxonomy): Eukaryota > Metazoa > Chordata > Mammalia > Primates > Cercopithecidae > Rhinopithecus > Rhinopithecus bieti. Next base: position 124,746 of record NW_016829388.1, on the reverse strand, counting down.
CGCGGTGGCTCAAGCCTGTAATCCCAGCACTTTGGGAGGCCGAGGCGGGCGGATCACGAGGTCAGGAGATCGAGACCATCCTGGCTAACACGGTGAAACCCCGTCTCTACTAAAAAAATACAAAAAACTAGCCGGGCGAGG
>NW_016829388.1:70036-124056 GCF_001698545.2 Rhinopithecus bieti | reverse complement strand
GTCTCAAAAAAAAAAAAAAAAAAATTCTGGCATAAGCAAACACTAATTCATAAATATACTGTTATTCATAATGAACTGTTTGCACACACCTGAGTCTATGCTACTGCGGTGGCTGTAAGTGGGGGCCCCTAGATACCATCAGGATAGAGCTGATAGTCACCAGGAATAGCAAGTATTAGAGGGTTGGAACTTTTAGTTCTAACCACTGACCTCCATAAAGCTGGTGGGGGGAGCTGGAGATTGCACTCTATAAAAACTCTAGACTGGATGTGGTGGCTCATTGCCTGTAATCCCAGCAGTCTGTGAAGCTGAGGCAGGAGATCTCCTGAGCCCAGGAGTTCAAGATCAGCCTGGGAAACATAGTGAAACCCTGTCTCTACTGAAAATTTAAAATTAAAAAAAAAAAAAAAAAAAAAAAAAGCCCGTCATGGTGGTGCATGCCCATAGTCCCAGCCACCCACTCAAAACAGAAGGCAGTATGGGAGGATCACCTGAGCCTGGGGGTCAAGGCTGCAGTGAGCCATGGTAGCACCACTCCACTCCAGCCTGGGTGACAGAGTAAGACTGTTTTTTTAAAAAACAAAACAAAACTCTTGAACATTAAGATTTGATGAACCGAGCTTCTGGGTTGGTGAACAGAACACACTGAAGTGCTGGGAAGGTAGTGACCTCAGAGAAAGTATACCTTATTTGCTTTATAGCCAGTTGGTCAGAAGTATGAGCCTGGACTTGTGACTGGCTTCAAGTGGGGGCAGTCTTGTGGGACTGAGCCCTTTAATTTGTGGGTTCTGATAGTAATGTCAGGTAGACAGTGTCAGAATTGAATCGAATCACAAGCCACCCAGTTGGTATGTGGAAAGAATTGGTCAGTTGGGAAAAAATTCCCACACATCTAGTGTCAGAAGCATCGTGGGGCCGGGTGTGGTGGCTCACACCTGTAATCCCAGCTACTCGGGAGGCTGCGGCAAGAGAATTGCTTGAACCTGGAAGGCTTGCAGTGAGCCGAGATTGTGCCACTGCACTCCAGCCTGGTGACACAGCAAGAGCCCGTCTCAAAAAAATCAAATCCCTACATAATTAAAAAATTATAAAGGATAGAAACTTCTTTTGATAAATGGTAGGTGAAACAATTAAATAGTAACATAGAAGATGCCACTATCACTCCTATTAATCATTTTACTGGAGATCCTAGCTGCTATAAAGAAAAAAACATTAGGAATTATAAGAAGCAGAGAGGAAAACACAAAACTGAGTATCAGATGTTATATAGAAAATCCAAAACTATGTAGAGATTTTTTTTTTGTTCTACTGTTTATTACAATCCCTGAAAATAAGGTCAATATGTAGGAATATTATCAGCAGTAATTTTTAGAAATACCATAAAAAAACAAACACTTCAAAAATGAAGGATGTGTCACATCTCTAACAACAAAGAGCTGAGTGTAAAGATATGCCATGTTCAAGTATTTGAAGGCGGCATTAAAGATGCCAATGATCTCAAAATTTAGGTCAAGCGCAGTGGCTCTTGCCTATAATCCCAGCACTTTGGGAGGCAGAGCTGGGCGACTGTTTGAGGTCAGGAGTTCAAGACCAGCCTGAACAACATGGTGAAAACCTGTCTCTACCAAAAATACAAAAAAAAATTAGCCAGGTGTGCACACCTGCTGTACCAGCTACTTGGGAGGCTGAGGTGGGAGGATTACTTGAGCCCAGGAGGTGGAGGTTGCATTGAGCTCAGATTGCACCATTTGTACTCCAGCCTGGGAAACAGAATGAGATCTCGTCTCAAAAAAAAAAAAGAAAAAGTAATAAAGAGTCAATGCAATTCCAATAATCCCACTGGATTTTTTTGGTGTAAATTTACAAGCTTGATTATAAACTTTCCATAGAAATGCAAAACAAGCATGAATAGCGAAGACATACATACACTTTTACATATACAGACACTTGTTTTATGACAAAGTTAGGAAAAAGTGCTTTTCAATACTTGAAGCTAGGTCAATTGGTTATCTATATGCCACAAATGAAAATAAGCCTTATCCAATTACACACCCAGAGACATACACAAACAAATCAATCCCAGGTAGATTATCGTTTTAAAGTTTCCAGAAACAGGCTGGGCATGGTGGCTCACGCCTGTAAATCCCAGCACTTTGGGAGTCCGAGGCAGGCAGATCACCTGAGGTCAGAAGTTTGAGACCACTCTGACCAACGTGGTGAAGCCCCATCTCTACTAAAAATGCAAAAATTAGCTGGGCATGGTGGCACATGCCTGTAATCCCAGCTATTCGTGAGGCTGAGGCAGGACAATCGCTCGAACCAGGGAGGCGGAGGTTGCAGTGAGCCAAGGTCACAGTGAGTTGAGGTCACACCACCGCACTCAAGCATGGGCAACAAAAGCGAAACTCCATCTCAAAAATAGAAAAGAATATCTTTATGCCCTCGGGATAGGGGAAGGTTTGTCAAACAGGGCACAATGAACAATAAGAAAAAAGGTCCATAAAATGGACTGCATCAAAATTAATCACCCGTTTATCAAAAAACACCATTAAGGAAGTGAAAAAGTAAAGCCACTCTCTAGAAGATTACACTTACAATACATACCAAAGAGCTCATATCCAGCCTGTAAAGGGAATTACGTAAAAAGAAAAATGTAGACAACTCAATAAAAAATAAGCATGAAGCTTAATTAAACACCATGTGATAGACACTACAGTTGATCCTTGAATGTGGCTTTGAAGTGCATGGGTTCACTTATATGTGGATTTTCTTTTGTCTCTGCCACCCTGGAGACAGCAACACCAACCCCTTCTTTTCCTCCTCCTCTGCCTAGTCAAGATAAATGTGATGAGGATAAAGACCTTTATGATGATCCATTTCCACTTAATGAATAGTAAATATATCCTCCTCTTCCTTATGATTTTCTTTTTTTTTTTTTTTTTTTTCTTTTTTTGAGATAAGTCTCGCTCTGCTGCCTAGGCTGGAGTGCAGTGATGTAATCTCAGCTCACTGCAACCTCTGCCTCCTAGGTTCAAGCGATTCTACTGCCTCAGCCTCCCAAGTAGCTGGGATTACAGGGTCCCGCCACCATGCCAGGCTAATTTTTGTATTTTTAGTCAAGACGGGGTTTCACCATGTTGGCCAGGCTGGTCTTGAACTCCTGACTTTGTGATCCACCCGCCTTGGGATTACAGGCGTGAGCTGTAAAGTGCTGGGATTACAGGCGTGAGCCACCGCACCCGACCCCTTATGATTTTCTTAATAAAATTTCCTTTTCTCGAGCTTATTCTAAGACTACGGCATATAATACATGTAACATACAAAATGTGTGTTTATCAACTATTTATGTTATTGGTAAGGCTTCCAATAAACAGTAGGCTATTAGTGATTAAGTTTTGGTGGAGTCAAATGCGGATTTTTTTCTTTACTGCACAAGGGTCAGTTATCCTAATTCCTATGTTATTCAAGGGTCAACTATTTTTAAATGGCAAAATTTTTGGTTAAGTGCTAAATACATTATTAATATCAAAAATGTAAATGAAAACCATAAGGTGGTAATACTATACTCTCACAATGGCTAGAATTTTTTCAACTCTCAATACCAAATGTTGGCAAGAAAGTGGAACAAATGGAACTCTCATACAATGGTGATAAGAGTATATAATGACCCTTAAATTGACCAACACTTTGGAAAGATGTATGGCATCATCTACCAAGGGTTAATAAACGCAAGCCCTGAGACCTAGAAGTTTCATTCCTAGGTATGTACCAAACAGAAATGCATAATTATAACACTGCCAGCAGCATTAGGTCCATTAAGCAAAAACTGGAAACAAACAAAAAAGAAATGTATTCATATTAATGAAACACTATAGTAACAAAAATTCATAAACTCAGCTATATGCAACAACATGAATTAATCTAACAAACACACTACTGAGTGAAAAAGGCCAGAGATGAAGGAATAAACCATGATTCCATTTATATAAAGATTGAAACACAGACAACAACAATCATCTAGGGACTGCAGTGGTACTTTTTACAAGGTGTGATGGAAGAGCAATTGGTAGTAAGTAGCATGAAGACAGCTTTTGACCAGGGTTGTGCTTACACACAAGTGTGTTCCCTACATAACCCACTGGGCTATACACTTAACACTTTTACCCCTTCTTAGGTATGTTTTGATTTCATAAAGTTATTTTTTAAAACTCTCTTATAATAGTAGATGCATAGTATTATGCATTTATCAAAACCCGTAAGACCCACAGGATACAGGGAAAACTCTAAAGTTAGTGAGGGATCACTAATCTAAGTTCCTAATAGTGAAACCTTAGAGTTCTAGAGATGGGAGGTTCCTATAAAGCTCATATATGGGAATGCTCTGTACTATAAGCTCAATTTTCTTTTTCTTTTTTTCTTAGACGGGAGTCTCGCTCTGGCGCCCAGGCTGGAGTGTAGTGGCACAATCTGGGCTCACTGTAACCTGCACCTCCCAGGTTCAAGCGATTCTCTTGCCCCAGTCTCCTGAGTAGCTGGGACTATAGGCATGTGCTACCATGACCAGCTCATTGTTTGCATTTTTGGTAGAGATGGGGTTTCACCATGTTGGCCAGGATGGTCTCAAACTCCCTCCAGACCTCATGATCCACCTGCCTCGGCCTCCCAAAGGGCTGGGATTACAGGCATGAACCACCATGCCCGAGCTCAATTTTCTTTAAACCTAAAACTCCTCTAGAAAATAAAGTCTATCTAAAAAAAAAAAAAAAAAAAAAAAAAAAAAAAAAAAAAAGGCAGCCACCATATGCTGACACTCATGTTGCCACTCTCACGTGTTAGGACTCTGTTCCTCACTGGTTTGAATAGTCCACAAGGTTGGAAGCAGAATGGGTCACAGTGTTCACTGACAGCAGAAAAGCAGTACTTCTAAGGAGAATTAATGATGCCTAATAACTGCCCCTGCCCCCCTCACTGTCCCCTGGCTTTTACGTCCACTTGGAGGAGGGAGTCTCATCAACTGAATTGTACCCTCCCCAAAATTCATACATGAAAGCCCTAAGTCTCAGTGTATTTGGAGATAGGGCCTTTAAGGAGGTAACTGGTTAAGTGAGGTCATTCGAGTGGGGCTTTAATCCGAATAGCATCCCCCATAGGAAGAGGGACGCCAGCGACGTTGGCCTGCAGAGGAAGGACTATGTTAGGACACAGCAAGAAGACAGTCACCTGCAAGCCACTGAGAGAGAAGCTTTAGGAGAACAGAAATCAAACATACTGACCCTGGACTTCTAGCCTCCAGAACTGGGAGAAATAAATTTCTGTCGTTTACACCACCCAGTCTGTGGCATTACTGTCATAGTAGCCCACAATAAGAAATACATACTTGGTCTCTGCCCAGGATTCCAGACACAGGGCACCTAAAACTCTTGTAGACTGGGGTATACAATCTTTTGCGCTAATACGTGGTCTTTGAACTGGGTTCCTGACACAGATCTCCTGAGACCTCTATAATCTCCTAACAGGAGTGTCTGGTAACATAGAGGTGACCACAGGGTGGACAGGGCATGGAAGCGCTCAAAAATGCATTCCCCCATGCATCTCTTCCACCTGGCTCTTCATCTAATAGCCTTTATAATAAGTAAACTGTTTCCCTGAGTTCTATGAGCTCTAGCAAATTAATCAAATCCACAGAGGGAGTCTTGACAATCCCCTCTTTGTAACAGGTTGGTCAAAAGTACAGGTCACAACCTGGGACCCAGGAGTGGTGAAGTCAGGGGCAGTCTTGTGGGACTGAGTCCTCAACCTGTGGGCTCTGATGCTTTCTCCAGGTAGATGGTGCCAACGTGTAATTGAATTGTAGGATACCCAGTTGTTGTCAGCTGGAAAACAGTTTGTGGACGGGGAGAAATCCAAATACGGTTTGGTGACCAGAGGTGAAGTGGTCAATTGCATGAAGAAGTTTCAGTTTTCCTATCTTAAACATAGCCCTAGCAAATTAATACAGAGCATATGGGTAGGAAGGGAAACCGTCTTTATGTTAAGTTGGGTTTTTTTTTCTCCATCCCTCTCCTTTACTGGCATAGAAGAAAACTGAAAACTGGAAAAGCACTCTTGAACGACCTAAATTGAAGTTGAATTCTTCGGAAGATTGCCTCTAGCTACACAATTAAGATTGTGAAAGGAAAATACAATCGACCCTTGAACAACACAGGGATTACGACTTAGGGTGGCAGATGCAGAAGAAACTCCACGTGTAGCCAGACAAGGTAGTGTGTGGATGCAGTCCCAGCTACTCAGGAGCCAGAGATGGGAGGACTACTTGAGCCCAGATGTCTGAGGCTGTAATGAGCTATGACTGTACACTGCACTCCAGCCTGGGCAATAGAGAGTGACCTCATCTCTCCAAAAAAAAAAAAAAAGTCAAATCCATGTGTATGTGAATCCACATGGTTCAAACTCAAGTTGTTCAATGGTCAGCTGCAGTCATAATCTGCTGGTGGATATAATGTATTCTCAGAACTTTTGAGAATATACTGTAACACAGATTACCATAGACAAGGTTTCCATAGTCCATCATTACCATTTCTCTGAGAAAATAAATTCTTGCCCCAAGTTCTCTGCCAGCCTCCATCACTGATACTTTAAAATAAAAAATACTTTTAAAAAGAATTTGTGCTTCCATGAAGTAACAATAAATACAGTGAAAATATTGTTAAAGAAATTAAAAACACGCGGTAGCTCACGCCTGTAATCCCAGAACTTTGGGAGGCCGAGGTGGGCGGATCACAAGGTCAGGAGATCGAGACCATCCTGGCTAACACGGTGAAACCCCGTCTCTACTAAAATACAAAAAATTAGCCGGGCGTGGTGGCGGGCACCTATAGTCCCAGCTACTCGGGAGGCTGAGGCAGGAGAATGGCGTGAACCCGGGAGGTGGAGCTTGTAGTGAGCTGAGATCACATCACTGTACTCCAGCCTGGGGAACAGAGCAAGACTCTGTCTCAAAATAGAAATTAAAAACAAAAAAGGAAAAAAAGAAATTAAAATGCTACCTTAGAAAATACTCACTTACGCAAAATAAACCCCACTAAGGAATAAGAAAGGAATAAAAAGAAATAAGACATAAAAACAAAAACAGAGGTAAATGTAATTATATAAAAAAATCACATTTTTATATAAACAATTCTGAGAATATAAGAATAAAGCTTCTCACACTTCTGACACCAGATGTGTGGGTGTCTCACCCCACATAACAAGCAATCACTTCTGTAGTGTACACACCAGGTGGGTGTCCTCTAATTCATTTTAATTCCGAGACCATCTATATGAAGATAGTGTCAGATCTCATAAGTTTAGGGCTCAGTCCTGCAAGACTGCCCCATCTTTTATTTTATTTCTTCTTGAGAACGAGCCTTACTCTGTCGCCCAGGCTAGAGTGCAGTGGTGCGATCTCTGCTCACTGCAAGCTCCGCCTCCCAGGTTCACGCCATTTTCCTGCCTCAGCCTCCCGAGTAGCTGGGAATACAGGCGCCCACCATCATGCCTGGCTACTTTTTTTGTATATTTAGTAGAGACAGGGTTTCACCGTGTTAGCCAGGATGGTCTCGATCTCCTGATCTCATGATCCACCCACCTCGGCCTCCCAAAGTGCTGGGATTACAGGCGTGAGCCACTGTGCCTGGCTAAGACTGTCCCCACTTCTGATGGTAACACCAAGCCCCAGGTTATTTTTCCTGTGCTTCTGACCGACCAACTAAACTGGGGTTCCCATGATCTGCTCCTTTGGTTTGACTAATGTGTTAAAGCAGCTCACAGAACTCGGGGAACACCTTATCAGTTTATTTATAAAGTGCATTACCAAGGATATAGATCAAGAGATGTAGAAGGCAAGGTCACATGAGAAGGGGCACATAATTTCCATGCCCTCCCTGGGTGCGCCCCCCTCGAGGAACCTCCACTTGCTCAGCAATCTGAAAAGCCTTCCAAACTCTTATCCTTTCCGGTCTTATGGAGGCTTCATTGCACAGGTTTGATTAATCAAACCAGTGGCTATTGGTGATCAACTTAACCTCACCCCTCCCCCTCAACCAGGTGTACCCTTTTCAACCCTAGAGTTCAAAGGTGTAAGAAATAAATTCCTTTTCTTCATAAAGGCCCCTGTTTCAGTTACTCTGCTGTAAGTAACAGAAATGGGCTAAGATAGACAATTGGTACCAGGAATCAGGAGCAGGGCTGAAAAGTCCCAACCCTTTAATCAGGCCTTGGTCTTTCAGGTGATCAGCCCTCCATTCTGAAACTAGGGGATGCCAGCCATAAGTCAACTCATTAGCATACCAAAAAAAAAAAAATTATCACTTTGGAGATTGCACGAATTTTAGGACTTGTATGCCTGAAAACAGGGATAAAGACCAGAGATACATTTCACAATATCACAATCCAAAAGACAGAGAATGTCAGTCTGGATTTTAAAAACTATCCAACTATACGCTATTGTCTCCAGGACATACACTTTAGATCCAAAAACACAGACTGAAAGTAAAACAATGAAAAAATATCACACAAATAGCTCCAAGAAAGCTGGAATGCAGGCCAAGCGCGGTGGCTCACACCTATAACCCCAGAACTTTGGGAGGCCGAGGTGGGTGGATCACCTGAGGTCAGGAATTCGAGACCAGCCTGACCAACCTGGTGAAACCCCGTCTCCACTATATACAAAAAATCAGCCGGGCATAGTGGGTACATGCCCGTAATCCCTGCTACTTGGGAGGTTGAGGCAGGAGAATCACTTGAACCTGGGAGGCAGAGGCTGCAGTGAGCTGAGATTGTGCCACTGCACTCTAGCCTGGGCAACAAGAGTGAAACTCCGTCTCAACAAAAGAAAGTTGGAGAGCCTATACTAGTATCAGACAAAACAGACTAAAACAAAAAATGTTGATAAAAAGATGCATTCTATAATGATAAAAGGATCAACCCATCAAGATAACAATTACAAACATATATGCACTGCTGTCTAAAATGAAGGTTGTTGAGGTAGAAAGAATCTGATAAAGGTTTACTGGAGGCCAGATGTGAGGATCAATCTGGGAAGACATACCAACAGAGTTTGAAGTGTTCTGGAGTCCGCTACAAGTTGGAAGGCTTTCATAGGAAACTTTAGGAGAAGGGAGGGGGACTCCTAATACTCAAATTGTTGTTTCTCCTTGGAGGATACAATACTGAGGTTATAATCATTGGCTACTGATTGCAACATATAGGCTAAAATGTCTATGTGCAAGAAAACTTGCATCAATAAAACCTGATGATTTACAAATAAAAGCAGCACCCTTTTGAGTGTTAGGTTATGTATTGATCAGAATATCAATTTGAGGAATGCATAAGATACTCAAGGACAGGATGTCACCACCTTGTATCACAAGACCTCCCCAAAGCAGGTTAATCTGGAAGCCTGTTTACTTAAAACTGTCAAATGTGATCTGTAGGTTATTAATACCTAAGAGAGCATCAAAATACAAGAAGCAAAAACCACAATTCACCAATAAGAGTGGAAGACTTCAATTCCCTGCTTTCAATAATGAATAGAACAAATAGGCGGAAAATCAACAAGGAAGTAGATGTCTTAAATTCCCACCCACATTCCCTTCCAGTGAGGGTGAAAGAAAAAGGCCCAGAGTACCTCAACATGTAGGTGGGTGACTAATTGTCCATTAGTTGACTTCTAGGTATAATTCTGCTTCTCTCCTGCAGATTACTGCGGATTGAATCCAATAGTACAAGTATTCTTGGAAGTTGTGAATTGCAAAAATTAATTTGTGAATCAGGAAATAATTAGAAGTAAACAGCTGCAAGAAAGCATAAATATAATTATGGATGTGGATTTTCATATCAAAGATCTCACTAAGATTAACAATATCTGTGAAAATTTAAAAATACTCTATATCCACACAATGCAAATAACTGAAAAGCTGTTAACCCAGCAGCTTCCTTTATTTGTAAATTGGGCTTACTACAGAAAATTACAAAGCAAAAAATAATCTAAATAATACCTATAAGGAATAACCATATACTATCCATGTTAAACACACATGCACAAGCACACATACACATGAATAGAAAGAACTATAAGAAAATAGACCTAGGCTGGGCACAGTGGCTCACGCCTGTAATCCCAAAACTTTGGGAGGCCAAGGTGGGCAGATTACTTGAGCTCAAGTTCGAGACTAGCCTGGGCAACACTGTGGTAGTGCAAGCCTGTATTCTCAGCTACTTGGGGGGCTGAGGCATTGGTTGAACCCAGGAGGTTGAAGCTGTGGTGAGCGGGAATCATGCCACTGCACTCCAGACTGTGCGACAGAGCAAGAAATGTCTCAAAAACAAAAGAAAACCAACCAAACCAGAAAATGAACCTAATACTGTGCATATGGCATGGTGGCCAGGTCTGCCGTAGGTCAGATAAAATAGCAAAAAATAGAATATGGAAGTATGAACTGAGTCACAGCAAGAATTTGTTTTTTGTTGTTTTTTTTTTTTTGAGACAGGGTCTCACTATGTCACCCAGGCTAGAGTGTAGTGGCATGATCTCAGCTCACTGCAACTCCGACTCCTTGGCTCTAACAATTCTCTCACCACAGCTTCCCAAGTAGCTGGGACTATAGGTGAATGCCACCGTGCGGCTAATTTTTTTTTTGTTTTGTAGAGATGAGGTTTTGCCATGTTGCCTAGGCTGGTCTTGAACTCCTGAACTCAAGCGATCCACCTACCTCAGCCTAAGAATTGTTTTATATATAGGGGTTACCACTGGCCAGGTGTGGTGGCTCACACCTATAATCTCAGCATGCTGAGAGGCTGAGGCAGAGTCCAGCAGTTCAAAACCAGCACGGGCAACACAGTAAGACCCAGTCTCTACAAAAAAATAAAAATAAAAATCGAAACATTAGCTAGGTGTGGCGGTGCATGCCTATAGTCCCAGCTACTTGGGAGGCTGAGGTGGAAGGATTACTTGAGCATGGGAAATCGAGAGTGCAGTGGGCTATGGTAGTGCCACTGTAATCCAGCCTGGATGGCACAGCAAGATCTGTCTCAAAAAAGGAAAAGTGGGTTGACAATTTATTAAAGGTAAGAGCAACATTATTAGAGTAAATCAAAGTACTATTAACAGCCAATACAACAGGCATAAAAAAGTCTTTCGGGCCAACCCAAAAGACACATGCCATCTAGATAATGTCTAGCAGGTTTCAGTGTTTTCTGAATAAACAAACTATCTGAACACCACATTAAAGAGAAGTCCTAATGTAAACTTCTAAATGGGAAAAAGTCCTGACCCCTTCTGTTTCCTTTTCTATCTATGCCAACCACAGACACAGCATGATTTCATCTGTAAGCATTTCAGTACCTAAAACACATAGGACTTAAGAAATATATAATATACATTGAAATACTATTCTCATACCTAAAATATGTAAATTTGCTCTCGTATTTTAAATTGAAAATTTCCCTTATGGCTTTGTAAGTTCCGTCTCTTATGTTCCACAAAGCAAAGTTTATTTGAAGAGTATCCACTGACATGGTTAAATTGAGAAAAGTCTATTTTCCACTGAAAACCTGATTTGCAATATAAGCATTAGAAAAATTAGAGATACCTCTAGAAAGTTAACAAAACCACCACTACTAACAATTCAGTGTAAAAAGCCACTTTTCAGGAATTCCAAATGTAACACAATTTATTCAACCTGTACTAGCTCTGGCTTTCTGTATCCTTAGTTATAGAAAAAATTAGCCTATCAGTCCTTAAATAGGCTTTCTAGAATCCATTTTTCTAAGCCCAGATGGTCCTGGACCACAATGCAATGGTATGACTTAATAATTTTGACTTTACAATGATGCAAAAGTGATACAGGCATTCAGTAGAAATTGTACTTTGAATTTCGATCTTTTCCCAGGCCTGTGATAGGCAGTATGATATTCTTTCACACTGAGTGGTGGTAGCAAGCCACAGCACCCAGTCAGTCACGTGATCACGAGCATTAACAATCAACACAAAAAAAATCCCTCCTGCGGAGGCACGCTGGTGTTTTGGCGGGGTGGGGGGCGGGGGGCGGGGCTGCCCCTCCCACAGCACGTTAAAACAAAACAAAACAAAACGATCAATGGTGTACTGTGCTAGCTAAGTTTTTTTGGATGTTGTGTTTTTGCATCCCATCGTGTCTATAAAACCCCATTTCTGACTTTATTTTCTACTTAATATGGGTTATTGAGATGTAACTCCATCATAAGCTGAAGTACATCTGTACTATTATAAACAACTAACTTTTGAACATCTGTATGTAAAGAACTATGTGGAATGCTTTATATACTTTATCTCATTTAAATGTTACAACAAATTAACAAAGACTTGCAATCGTCCCTCTACAGCACAGTGGTTAGAAGGGGCAGAACAGTTCTCCACGCTTCTGTAAGTGCAGTCGGCAAAAGGCCAAATGGATTCATATATTACTAAATCCAACAGCAAAATCAAGATCAGTATCCTCAGCCCCACAGGATGACACCAAGTCAGATGAGAACACCAAACTGTGGCCATTTTATAGCCAGCAACTATACCTCCCAAGGTGGTAAAGTCCTATGCTCAATTAAAACCAAGGAAGCAGATGAGAAACAGCTTTGTGACTGTTTCTCACAGGGCTGCTTTTCTCTCACTTTGTTCTTGGAGGACCTGCAGGGTGTCCGGCCAGAATATGGGTCAGCCTGTGATTAAGACTAAGCTTTGCCTCCATGGTCTATGAGAAGAGCAAGTCATCAGGGTACCATGGTGAAGCTGTTCACCTACAACTCTGCCTTCCCATCTTTCATGTATCCAGCTACAAACTCTATTCAGAACCACAGGCCATCCGATCAGATACCCTAATCCATTGTACTTTGTCTTAAGCAACAATGGATTAAAAAGTGCCTGCAATGGTGATTCCCAGCAGGATGATCACACCTATTGTGGAGGACATACCGCAACGTTCCCCATGCAGAGCCAACTAAATATATCCCAACTACAAAGCTTCACCAGTGAGAGTGACAGGGCTTTCTCCCTTAAAAAGGAAGAAATAAATTGCTCTACTTTTTCTGACTCATTAACACAGGTACAGCATGAAGTGCTGGCAATCACATCTATCTTGACTGGCCAGCAGAAAGTTCAGACCAATGCAACAGACTATCATCATTCAGGCTAGAATATTGACACTAATCTGTTGTGCCTTCAGAGCAGAGATGCCACAGACAAATTTTAGACCATGTTTTATATTGTATTATTCCCTAAAATGGGAATTAAAGACAATAGAGAATACATGAAGTGGAAGCCACTTACCCCACCAGAATTCTGCCGAGTAATTCATTTTGGAGCCCTCTGGATACCCACCTCAAGCAAACATTTACTAGATCAAGCTTGTCCAATCTGCGGCCCATGGGCAGCATGCAGCCCAAGACGGCTTTGAATCAGGCCCAACACAGATTTATAAACATTCTTAAAACATAGAGAATTTTTTTTTGCATTTTTTTTTAAAGCTCATCATCTACTGTTAGTGTATTTTATGTGTGGCTCCAGACAATTCCTCTTCCAAAGTGGCCTAGGGAAGCCAAAAGATTGGACACACGGTGTACTAGAGGTCTGGTGATCTTAAATATCTGAAAAGCGCTGACAAGTACCCCCAAGTACACATGACACATCAGTGTGTGGCAGGCGGGTACAAACCATATTAAGACAATACTGTGTTGAGGTAAAAACTGTATTCGAAGTATAAGTATCACTTCCTTTTTTTATTTTTATTGTTTTTGAGACAAAGTATCATTCAGTCACCAGGCTAGAGTGCAGTGGCATGATCTTGGCTCATTGCAACCTCCACCTCCTGGCTTTAAGTGATTCTCCTGCCTCAACCTCCCCAGTAGCTGGGATTACAGGTAGCGCCACCACACCCAGCTAATTTTTGTATTTTTAGTAGAGATGGTGTTTCACCATGTTGGCTAGGAAGTATTGCTTCTTATAATAGGAGTAAGCCAATTTTCGGCCACTGAAGATAGACAAAAGGCCTTCAGTGGAACAGAAGAGTTCCTCTAAAGCATGCAGTTGAGGGTAGTTGTCCAGGTTCTTGGCATCTTAAAGAAGAATTGAACAAACTACACAAGCAAGACAGCCAAAGCAGAGATTTATTTTAAAGTAGAGTACACTCTACAGGGTGGGAACAGATGCAGCAAGTGGCTCAAGACAGTCAGTTACAGAATTTTCTGCGGTTTAAATACTCTCTAGAGGTTTCCCATTGATTCACTTTATGTAAGTGAAGTAGTGGCCAGCCACTAGCCTGATTGGTTGTGGGAGGGGACCAATCAGAGGTACTTTCATTTTCTGACTGCCACTCAGCAACTTCCACGCAGAAAAAGGAGGGGTTGAAAAGGGAGTAGTCGGCAGGGAGCAGTGGCTCACGCCTGTAATTCCAGCACTTTTGAGAGGCAGAGGCACGCTGATCACTTGAGGTCCGGAGTTCGAGACCAGCCTGGCCAACATGGTGAAACCTCGCCTCTACCATAAATACAAAAATTAGTGCGGCGTGGTGGCGAGTGCCTGTAATCCTAGCTACTTTGGAGGCTGAGGCAGAAGAATTGGAGGCGGGGGTTGCAGTGAGCCAAGATCACACCACTGCACTCCATCCTGGGCAACAGGGTGAGACTCTGTCTTAAAAACAAACAAAAAAACAAAATGACAAAACTACAATAAATAAGACCATATAGTACTGACACAGGACAGGCATTGATCAATGGAATAGAACCTAGAACCCAGAAGTAAACCTTCACACTTATGGTCCCTAGTAAGGAATGAGAAGAATCTAGGATACCTTAAAAACTTACAACTTGACAATCCAAAGACAACACAAATTTAAGGCCAAAGGTTTTGAGTAGATACTTCTCCAAAGAAATCAATACGCACATACAAAGATGCTTAACATCACTAATCATCAGGGAAATGCAAATCACAATCACAATGAGCGACCACTTCAGGCTCACTTTAACGGCTGTAAAAGTTAACTATGGATGTAGACAAATGAGGACTCTAAAACACTGCTTTATAAAATGGTGCATGTCTATTCACAATAGCAAAGACCCAGAATCAACCTAAATGCCCATCAATGGTAAACTGGATAAAGAAAACAGTACACATACACTAGGGAATACTATTCAGCCATAAAAAAAAATGAGATCATGTCCTTTGTAGGTGCTTGGAGCCGGAGGACATTATCCTTAGCAAACTAACACAGGAAACCAAATATTGCATGCTTTCACGTAAGTGGGAGCTAAATGCTGAGAACACATGGACATGTAGAGGGGACTAACACACTGGGACCTACAGGCGGGCGAAGGGTGGGAGAAGGGGGAGGATTCAAAAAAAACAACTAATTGGGTACTAGGCTTAATACCTGGGTGATGAAATAATCTGTACAACAAACTCCCATGACACAACTTTACTATATAATAAACCTACACACGTACCCCCAAACGTAAAACAGAAGTTAAATAAAAAATAAAAATAAAACGGTAAATCTACTTTGGATAACAGTCGGGCAGTTCCTCAAAATGTTAAACAGTTATCATAACCAAGGAATTCCACTCCTAGGTATTTACCCAAAAGAATTGAAAACATATGAATGATCATAGCTGCACTATTCATAGTAGCCAAGAGTGAAAACATGTCAAAGGTCTGTTAACTGACGGAAGAATAAGCAAAAGTGGCATTTCCATACAATGGAATATTTGGCAATAAAAACGAATGAAGTAACATACATGTGTTAACATAAATGAGCCTTGAAAACATGCTGGGAAAAACCACATCACACCACATATTATGACTTATTTACGTGAAATGTTCAGAATATGCAAACCTACGAAAATAGATTAATGGTTACCTGGGGAAAGGTGCATTGGAGAAAATGGGGAGTTACCACTATTGAGTATGGAGGTATTTTGGGGGTCAATAAAATGTTCTTAAATTGATAGTGGTGATGGGCACACAATTCTGAATATACTAAAAACCACTGAAACTGTACACTGGGTGTAAATGGGTGAATCAATGGCTTATAAATTTTATCTCTAACTACAGTTACAAAAGGCATGCTCTGAACAACTTGAAGCTGCTTGCATATATATCTGGAGACGTCAGGGCTGCCCAGTGGAGAGATGGTCTGCCTGAGAACCAAGGCAGAGGACAGCAGAGCTCAAAGATACAATGTCACAAATCTTTAAAACTTTCCTTCAGATTTAGAGCCTGGATCTATCAAAACCCAAAGGTTCTGATCCGTGAACCTTTTTTTTTTTTTGAGACACAGTCTCGCTCTGTCGCCCAGGCTGGAGTGCAGTGGTGTGATCTCAGCTCACTGCAACTTCCCCCTCCTGGGTTCAAGTGATTCTCCTGTCTCAGCCTCCTGAGTAGCTGGGACTATAGGCACATGCCACCAGACCCAGCTAATTTTGGGGTTTCACCTTGTTAGCCAGGGTGGTCTCAATTTCCTGACGTCATGATCCACCTGCCTTGGCCTCCCAAAGTGCTGGGATTATAGGCATGAGCCACTGCGACTGGCCCATGAACTTTATTTTCTGAGACAGTCTCACTCTGTCACCCGAGCTAGAATACAGTGGTGCAATCTCGGCTCACTGCAACCTCTGCCTCCCGGGTAGCTGGGATTACAGGCATGTGCCATCACACCAAGCTAATTTTTTGTACTTTTAGTAGAGACGGGGTTTCACCATGTTGGCCAGGCTGGTCTCCAACTCCTGACCTCAGGTGATCTGCCCACCTTGGCCTCCCAAAGTGCTGGGATTACAGGTGTGAGCTACCACGCCCGGCCCTGCTCCATGAACTTCAAAAGTATGTCATCTAATGAATTCTCCTTTGGGGCTTGGAAAATAATAATCCCCTTATGGCTTCTGTTTCTTGAAACTTAACTGGACAATACAATTTCTTTTAATACACTTTGTCATTTTAATCACAAGACTTTATTTACAAACGAAACCTTGTAATTTGATACATCAAAAGAATCTAAGTTACTGTCATTAAATCTTTGCAATCATGAAAACCAGGAGCATAAAATGTATAGTTCCAATCTCACTTGAAATATTTACCTCAACAGCCTCCAACTTTGCTCTTCATGTACAAATACACTTAAGGTATTAGGAATAGTATAAGTATTGCATGGTTGCCACCCAACAAAGCATTTAGAATTCCTCAAGATCCAAGATTCTTTCTTCACAACCTCCTTCCAAAGTGAATTGTTAACTTGCGTATCTATAGCCAGGGTTGGTCGACTGTTCTCCTGGACTTACCTCAAAATGAATATACTCCCTGTCTGTTTTACAGAATAGAGTGTGCCTCTAATGGGGAAGGGAGGGAGGCCTGATTAGATTCTTGAAATTCACCTTCATAAATACCTTTCTTTTTTTTTTAAAGACAGAGTCTTGCTCTGTTACCCAGGCCCACAGTGCGATGGGGTGACCTCAGGTCACTGTAACCTCTGCCTCCCGGGTTCAGCCACTCGAGTAGCTAGGATTACAGGCATGTGCCACCATGCCTGACTCATTTTCGTATTATTAGTAGAGACAGGGTTTCGCCATGTTGGCCAACTTGAGTCCAGAGCTGGTCTCGAACTCCTGGCCTCAAGTGATCTGCCCACCCCAGCCTCTTAAAGTGCTGGCATTGTAGACACGAGCCACCACACCTGGCCTACAAATAAGTTTTAAGCAACATTAAATCAATTCCCTAAGCATTTGAGCTCCAACTATCTCCAAGACACTGATAATCTAGGAGGGAAGACAGATTCCTGTACAATCACAGAGATAATGTAGAAGAACAAAGCTTTGGGGCAAGTTTGTCCTGCCTAGGAATTCAGTGGAGGCATTTTTTATTTCAAACAACACTGCAGGTAAATCCAGATGTGGACCAGTAAGTGACGGATACTTGCTAACAAAACAGGACCTACAAAAAAGAGAATCTAAGAGGATCTACAGTGATGGGTTTAATCAACAAAAAGCTCATGAAGTTAGAGCTTAAATGAACCAGCTGAATTTCTGCTAAGACAGCATTACATGTCCCAGGCCACAAAATCTATTTCCTCTAACACGACAATAGCTAACATTTATTGGGCACTCACCATGTTTCAAGAGCTGTTTAACTGTGATATGCATGAAACTCCTGAGACTCTACCATAACAATCCTATGACATTAGTACTTTTCCCCATTTTATAGATGAGAAAACAGGCAGAGGTTTATTTTTCCAGGGTTGTACAGATACTGCTGAGTGCTACAGCCAAGATCTGAACCAAAGCAGTGTGGTTACAGGGACCATGATCTTTATCACTAGGTGAGACTTCCTAAGACATTTTGTGGTTACAGATGAAAGCCCTGGACATGCCCACTTTGGCTGTACGGGATGCATCCTTCCAGAGTGGTGCTCTGTGCCACATTCCCCTATGTGCCACCAACAGTAATAAAATATAATAAAAACAATCAAATAAGAAACACAGCACAGACAGAAGCAGACCTCTGCCCAGGTAACTTCCACTACAATCACCTTACCACAGACCTCTTTGCTATTGCGCTAAGATTAACAACTGATTTTTCAGTACTGTGCCGACATTTCTTCTTCTCAAGCTTTGTTGTCAAATCCATTGAGTCCCACAGTTTAATTTTTAACCAATGTTGATTCATTGAGCTAGTAATTTTAATTCGGTAACAGATAAATTACTCCATAGTTACGTGTGAATAACTGCCTGGTTAAATCAGGGTGGGTTTCTTAGAGGTGATATACTTACCGTTAAGCACAACTTTAGTCTTTAATTATCGTGTATGTTCCCATTTCACTCCAAACACATCAGTTCCCCTCCACACAGTATTTACTTCTTTGGTCCTAGGGACAACAAGAAACGTTTTATAATAAAAGAGGACATGCTAATGTGTTTACTAGATATGACACTGCTGTGCAAAACTGTTTTCTTTTAAGGCTGCACAGAAAGCATGCTAACTTTACTGAATTCTTATTAAGTGTCCTAAGTAACAGAAATAGAAACTAGGTCTAGCCTGAAAATACCATTCACTTAAGTCAGAATCTATGTGCGCTCCTCTAGGTCGGCTATTGCAGTATCATTGCAAAACAGTAACACTTTATCTCTGCACTTGTCTTTATTGGATTACTGTTATTTAACAGAAAAAAATCCGACTGCACAGGGAAAAAAATCTAAAACTTTAACATACATGCACATTAACAATGAATGAAACATGATTAAAGCTAACATATTTAGCAGAAAAATACAATCTCCAAACAAGCTCTGCGGCCCGCCTACTGAGATGCATCGGCCCCCCACAAAAGGAAAACGCGCCTCAAGCTCATACACATCCTTGTCTTAAGACGGTTATGCACTCGATGCACTACAAATTGTTTCCACGGAAATTATTCCCCGAAAGTTTGCTGCTAAACTCAGGACCCTAAGGACGTTTGCTTAGGGAATCCGTGTCCCTCGAGAACACCTAAGATGGGTACGCGTTTGTGCATTTAAAAATTCCTCAAGGAACTAACTATTGCAGAGGAACAGAAAGCATCGCCGGCGCAGAAGCGTTCGCGGACCACTTGGAGACAGATGCCAGTACAGCAATTCTGTTCCAGGAGGCTTCGACTTAAGAGGGCAGGGGAGGAGGAGAACGCTCGGGAAATAGGAAAACAAAGATTTTTTTTTCCACTCCAGTGACAGGAAAGCCTTAAAAATATAAGCAGCCCTCATACCCACCCGCCTCACCAGCCGCGCCTCGCAGTTCAACAAAACGCGTCCTCGCCCTCGCCACTCGCGACCTCTACCGCGCAGAGCTAGGCAATGAGGGAAAACAGCCAGCGAGGCCCGCCCTCCGGTGCAAGGCTCGACGTCCGCAGAGGCCCAGGGCCGACCCCAGTACGGCGGGCAGAAGCGAGCGCGGTGGCCGAGCCCAGCTCCGGGCGGCGGACGGCGGGACGCGCGAGCCGGCGGGTCCCGAGGCCCGGGTTCCGGGGCCGCCTGCGACTGCGTTCTCGCCGCAGAACAAAAGCGCTCCGCGCCGCGCGCCGGCCCCGGCCGTGAGCGCCTCTGGCTCCCGGTCCCCGCCCCGCCTGCACCCCGGAAGGCGAAGGAGGGACCTCGGGGTGCTCGCCTAACACTTACCGACAAGGGAAAAGGACCACCCCACCAAGCAGGGGTAAAGCCAGCGGCCTCCCGGGCCCCAGAGTTTAAGTCAAGTGGGGTCCGCCTCCAGGGGCGGGTCGAGGAGCCAGGCCCAGGATCCAGGAACAGCTAGGCCCCGCCTCACGCCCGAGGCGGTGTCTGCAAGGGCCGCGCCGCCGCGGTCCTAGTGCCACCCGAGAAGCCGCGGAACGGGCCCGCGGATCGCAGCAGGGTTTGCAGAGCGCTTTCATCTGCCCGACGCGGAAATCTCCCGCAGCGATCTTCTACCTTTAATGGGCAGCCGCAGCACCCAGAAGGCATGTTAAAGAGAGATTGAGAACCGCCAGCAAAACTACTGATTCAGTAGGTTTGGGGTGGGGGCTGAAAATGGGCATTTCTAACAAGTTCCTGAGACCGACTGTTGCTGCTGGCCTCAGGACCAATGTTTTCTATAAAGCGCATGGGAGTCAGAGTGCACCCAAGAGATTGTTAACCCTTAAAAAAAAAAAGAAAAAAAAAATCAACAGCTTAGAGGCAAATAAGTGTGAAAGACAGTGGGTAATCTATTTGGGGCTTCTGAAAGTCCCTGAGGAAAGTTGACTTTGGAGACCAGATCACAAAGCACGACCTCTTAATTGCCAACCTTTTGTTATAGATTAACTCCCTTATTTTCTTGTTCCCAGCTCAGACCAGATAGCATCTGAGTTACAATACGCCTTGAATAAGATAAATGACCCCTTGACTATTACATCCTTAATGTGGAATGTTAAATAGACCCTTCCCAAAAAGAAACACTGGCTAGAACCAATTAAATTGCTATACGTTAACCTTCTATGGAAAATGTTGACATCCTGTTAAGCTTCCCAGACCCTGCCTGTATAAACGACCCTCAGACTTCTCGCTTTCGAAGCACTGACCCCCATCTTTTGGAGTCTGTGGCCTACCAGGTCGCCGTCCTCAAAATTTGCCCTCAAATAAACCAATATTTAATCATATTGCTCGAATCTCATTATTAAGGTTTACATAAGCGTTTACTCAGTAATGAAGGTTGCAACCAGGATAGCAAATCAGAGATTGTGCCACTGGAGAGGAGCAAGGGAGCTTATGTTTATAGGAATTTATTTGTTACGTAAATTGTCAGATTATTTCACTGGTGGATTAAATGAAGAAGTCTTTAATCAGTAGTAGAAGGGTGCATTTGCGTCTGTCAGAAACAAAACAAAAAAAACTATATACAGAATATTCTTTTGTGTGTGTGTGTGTGTGTGACAGTCTCGCTCTGTCGCCCAGGCTGGAGTGCAGTGGCGTGATCTCGGCTCACTGCAAGCTCCGCCTCCCGGGTTGACGCCATTCTCCTGCCTCAGCCTCCCGAATAGCTGGGACTACAGTCGCCCGCCACCACGGCCAGCCAATTTTTTGTATTTTAGTAGAGATGGGGTTTCACCGTGTTAGCCAGGATGGTTTCGATCTCCTGACCTCGTGATCCGCCCGCCTCAGCCTTCCAAAGTGCTGGGATTACAGGCGTGAGCCACCATGCCCGGCCAGAATATTCTTAAAGATTGGGGGTGGCCAGGCGCCCTGGTTCAGGCCTGTAATCCCAGCACTTTGTATCCCGCGCGTCCGTGTGAAGAGACCACCAAACAGGCTTTGTGTGAGCAACAAGGCTGTTTATTTCACCTGGATGCAGGTGGGCTGAGTTAGAAAAGAGAGTCAGCAAAGGGTGGTGGGATTATCTTTAGTTCTTACACGTTTTGAGATAGGCAGTGAAGTTGGGAGCAATGCTTTGCCGGCAGCGGGTGGATCTCACAAAGTACATTCTCAAGGGTGGGGAGAATTACAAAGAACCTTCTTAAGGGTGGGGAAGATTACAAAGAACCTTCTTAAGGGTGGGGGAGATTACAAAGTACTTTGATCAGTTAGGGTGGGGCAGAAACAAATCACAATGGTGGAATGTCATCAGTTAAGGCTATTTTCACTTTTGTGGATCTTCACTTGCTTCAGGCCATCTGGATGTATACTGCAGGTCACAGGGGATATGATGGCTTAACTAAGTCTTGGAGGCCTGACAATTTGGGAGGCTGAGGCGGGTGAATCACTTGAAACCAGGAGTTTGAGACCAACCTGGCCAACATGGTGAAACCCTGTCTCTACTAAAAATACAAAAATTAGCGAGGCGCGGTGGTGGGCGCCTGTAATTCTTAGCTACTCCCGAGGCTGAGGCAGGAGAATTGCTTAAACCCATGAAGCAGAGGTTGCAGTGAGCTGAGATCCTGCCATTGCACTCCAGTGTGGGCCACAGAGTCTGTCTCATGAAACAAAACAAACAAAAAAAGATTGGGGATTGGGCGTGGTGACTTATGCCTGTAATCCCAGCACTTTGGGGTGGATCACTTGAGTCCAGGAGTTTGAGACCACCCTGACCAACATGGTGAACCCCATCTCTACAAAAAATATACAAAAAACAAACAAAATTAGCCAGGAGTGGTGGCATGAGCCTGTAGTCCCAGCTACTTGGGAGGCTGAGATGGGGGGATCACTTGAGCTTGGGAGGCAGAGGTTGCAATGAGTCAAGATTGAGCCACTGAACTCTAGCCTGGGTGACAAAGTAAGAGCCTGTCACAGAAAAACAATAATAATAATATTGAGACCAGCTTTCTTGGGTTGTGTGTTGTTGAGAAAACGGTTGTGTTAGATGTGAATTCTAAATTTCTGTTCAAAGAATCAGTATGTCAGTATGTTCAGTTCTTTGCCTTCTACTTTTAAACTTAACTTCCTTGTAAAGCAACCTTTTTCGATCACCTGCTCCACCCTGACTCATTTCAGTCACCTGCTCCACCTTGACTCTGTAATGCCCAGACCCGCGTTGACCCAAAAGCAACCACCAGAGTCCAGAGACAAAGCCAAGCGGCAGGGATCGCTTTATTTCGAGTTCGAACCCGGATCTCTCCGGCCAGGTGTCAGATCCTAGGGAGAAATCCCGAGCTCGGTGCTTTGCCGTCTTTTATAGTCAGACACAAACAAGTTACAGCAAGTTACAAAGTCACTGGGGATTTTTACAGTTGTAGGTTTACAATTGGCTGACATTTAAAGTTGAACATTAGTCAGTTGTTCATTGGTTCCCGCCCTTTGACCAAACCACAAACGGCCGTTGCTCTGCTAGGGACTTTCCAGATAACTTTGTTGTTTTTGCATTAAGGGGAGTTTCCTGACTTTTTCTGACCTCTGATGTTCAGCATTTTTCCACTTCTCAACTCATTCTGATTACATGCTCCACCCTGACTCATTCCGATTTCCTGGGCTGCCTTAACCATTTTTCTTGCCAAACCACTCACCCCATCACTCTCTTTAAATTAGCCAATCGGAATTAGTTTAGCCTGTGCGGTCTAGCCCTAGCCAACACGGGAAGGACAGAGCAGCAGGGGCCACGTGCGTCAGGAATAAGAACCCCTTCCCTTCCCTTGCCCAGGTGTGCGCTCACAATTGCTCCATCTGTGAAGGTGCACCCTTCTATAGAAGTACATTGCCGCCGGGCACAGTGGCTCACGCCTGTAATCCCAGCACTTTGGGAGGCCGAGGCGGGCAGATCACGAGGTCAGGAAATCGAGACCATCCTGGCTAAAACGTTGAAACCCCCTCTCTACTAAAAAATACAAAAAATTAGCTGGACGTGGTGGCGGGTGCTTGTGGTTCCAGCTACTCAGGAGGCCGAGGTAGGAGAATGGAGTGAACCCGGGAGGTGGAGCTTGCAGTGAGCTGAGATTGCACCACTGCACTCCAGCCTGGGTGACAGAGCAAGACTCCGTCTCAAAAAAGAAAAGAAACAAATGTACATTGCCTTGCTGAGAATTAAGATGATTTTATATTCGAGTGCTATTTCTTTTGCAGTGCCGAAACTTTATTTATAACAGTTGTTTGTGGAGGAAATATTTTTCACAGTTCCTTTGTGGACCTCAAAGTTTAGCAGCAGCTCAGCCTGGAGTCAGTAGCCCGAGATGGAGTCACTGATACCAAGCCTGGAAAATTGCTAAGCTGCATAAGGAGACTTTTTTTTTTCTCACGCTATTGCAGTAAGGACAACATTCATTAATGCAGAGGAATCTTTTCAAAGAAAAGGAAATAGACGTAGGGATTTTATAGGAGGAAGTAAACAAGGAAATCTTGTCTGAATGATTAAGGGATGAGAAAGAGCAGAGGTGGTTAGTTAGTGCTTGTGATACAAGAGGGCAGACTATTCCTTTGCCCTTGAGGTTTGTTGATTTTGGTTTTTAATTTTTGTAGTCTTCAATATCTGTGGTATCCATCACCATCACTACCTCCTCTATATGGATCTCCATAATCTTTTCCACCATAATCTCCCCTCCCACCATCATCTCCTCTGCCTTGGAAACCTCCTCTACCACTTCCACCCCACCTCCTCCTCACTACCCTTCTCCCTCTCCCCCACTATTTCCCCATCCTCCTCCACCCAGCCACCTCTTCCACCTTCACCCCCACAGCCTCTTCTACTACCACCTCCAGCTCCACCACCACCACCCCAACCACCCCTTCCGCCACTACCTTGTATCTTTTGCCAAGGGGGCATTTCAGAGGGTGGTGGTTCAATTCCATCTCAAAAAAAAAGTTTGTTAACTTTTTTTTTTTGAGATGAAGTCTTGCTGTGTCGCCCAGACTGGAGTGCAGTGGCAAAATCTCAGCTTACTGCAACCTCCACCTCCCAGGTTAAGCAGTTCTCTGCCTCAGCCTCCCGAGTAGCTGGGATTACAGGCACCTGCCACCAGGCCCAGCTAATTTTTTTGTATTTTTAGTAGAGATGGGGTTTCACCATCTTGGCCAGGCTTGTCTTGAACTGCTGACCTTGTGATCCACCTGACTTGGCCCGCCTTGGCCTCCCAAAGTGCTGGGGTTACAGGTGTGAGCCACCGCAACCAGCCAAGGCTTGTTAACTCTTAAACTTATAAAATATGTTTTAGAACATATTTTAATGACATCTTTAACATATCTATAGTAAAAATTATGTTGGTTTGCAAAAAAAAAACACGCCTAAGTTGTAAATGAGGTCATTAGTTCTTTTTCTTTCCTTGATTGCTCACTATAATCTGTTTCCCCTTCTTCTTCTTCTTCTTCTTCCTTTTTTGAGATGGAGCCTCACTCTGTCATCCAGACTGGAATGCAGTGGCATGATCTTGGCTCACTCCAACCTCCGCCTCCCAGCTTCAAGCGATTGTCCTGCCTCAGCCTCCCAAGTAGCAGGGATTACAGGACTGCACCACTACACCTGGCTAATTTTTGTATTTTTAGTAGAGATGGGGTTTCACCATGTTGTTCAGGCAGGTCTAGAATTCCTGACCTCAAGTGATCTGCTTGCCTCAGCCTCCCAAAGTTCTGGGATTACAGGCGTGAGCCACTGTGCCAGGCCTCCCCTTCTTTGTTTGTTTCCCCTTCTTATTAGTAAAAGTTAGCTGGGTACAAAGTCACTTTGTATGTAGTCACTTGGAATGTAAGTAGAGATTACATTCCCCCAAGTCTCTCTTGCAGCTAGATGTTTTCAAGTTTCAGTTCTCACAGTGACTATAAGCAGAAATGTTATATGCAACTTCTGTCTAAAGGAATGGCTTACCGTGAAACTCTTCTTACATTTACTTGGATTGGAATGTGGAAATGGCAGTAACTTAATTTCAACCTTGCAAAAAAAAAAAAAGATAACTCCTGAGGGCAGGAACTCGTCTCTGTTTTTTTGACCATAAACCTCTTTGGTAGTTTGGTAGAGCCCATGGACACCTTCTTAGAATAATCTTTTTTTTTTTTTGAGAAGGAGTCTTGCTCTGTCGCCCCAGGCTGGAGTGCAATGGCGCAATCTCAGTTTACTACAACCCCTGCCTCCCAGGTTCAAGCAATTCTTGTGCCTCAGCCTCCCCAAGTAGCTGGGATTACAGGCATGGGCCACCATGCCTGGCTCATTAGAGGCAGGGTTTCACCATGTTGGCCAGGCTGGTCAGAAACTCCTGACCTCAAGTGATCTGCCTGTCTCGGTCTCCTAACTTGCTAGGATTATAGGCGTGAGCCACCATCCCGACCAGAATAATCTTTTGAATGCATAAAATAAAATATGTGAGATTACAAAGGAAATTAATTCAAAATGAAAGTTATCAAATATTTTTACAAAATCAAATGTGTAAGCTGTGGTAAGGCTCTGTTTCCCCACCCAAATCTCACCTTGAATTATAATCCCTATAATTCCCATGTGTCAAGAGAGAGACCAGGTGGAGGGAATTGGATTATGGGAGTGGTTCCCCCATGCTGTTCTCTTGATATTGAGTGAGTTATCTTGAGATTTGATGGTTTTATAAGGGACTCTTCCCCCTTTGCTCAGCACTTCTTCCTGCCACCTTGTGAAGAAGGTGCCTTGCTTCCCCTTCTGCCGTGATTGTAAGTTTCCTGAGGCCTCCCCAGCCATGTGGAACTGTGAGTCAATTAAATCTCTTTTCTTTATAAATTACCCAGTCTCGGGCAGTTCTTTATAGCAGTGTGAAAACGGACTAATACAGTATTTATACATTTCTTTAAAGGGGAGAAGGTATGTGGGAAGGAGGGGGTAGGGTGGTGAGGCAAATGGTTATACTTTTGTGGGACTATTAATTAATTAGAGCTCAGTAAATCTACATTTTATACAAGATAAGGTGAATATTCAGAGAAAAAGGGAGTAGAGGAAGAATCAATTATGCAAACGTCTCAGGGTAGGTGGAGGAATGATTTGTTCTGCACCTGGGAAAGATAAGCTTGTAATTGACATTATCAGTGTGACTCTAGCAAACTTTAGTTTTAGGAGCTACACTTAGATGGTACACCTAAAGTTACAATGGACATTTTCTTCTTTTATGGGAGGATGTACATCTTGAAAGGTTTTGAGGCCAGCAAAGAGTTTACTTGGGAAAAATTTATGAGGGCCATCATCTGGAGATGTATGAGGCCTTCTGCCTTTCTGAGGGGGTCTGGGTAATGTGTGATGCTTTGACACCAAGTCATAAAGTAATAGCTATCTATTTGGGATAAGGATAGCAGTGCTGCATGACCCAGTCTCTAGGCATAACTTTCCCTTTGCATAACAAGTTTGGGGGTCCTAAGATGTTTTATTTCTCCTTTACAAGTCACAGGGACTGCTCAGCTGAATGAGCCCTGCTTCCAACCATCTCTCAACTTTGAATCATCACCTCAGCCTTGTTTTTTTGTTTTTTTTTAATTGAGATGAGGTCTCACTCTGTTGCCAGGCTGGAGTGCAGTGGTAAAATTACGGCTCACTGCAGCCTCAATCTCCCAGGCCCAAGAGATCCTCCCACCTCACCCTCCAGGGTAGCTGGGACCACAGGTGTGTGCTAGCACGCCTGGCTAATTTTTGTATTTTTTTGTAGAGATGTGGTTTTACTATGTTACCCAGATTGGTCTTGAACTCCTAGGCTGAAGTGATCCACCCACCTCAGCCTCTAAAAGTGCTATGGTTACAGGTGTGAGCTACTGTGCCTCGCCCACTTAAGCCTTTTTTTTTTTTGAGACGGAGTCTCACTCTGTTGCCCAGGCTGGAGTGCACTGGCACAGTCTCAGCCCACTGCAACCTCTGCCTCCCGGGTTCAAGCTGTTCTCCTGCCTCAGTCTCCTGAGTAGCTGGGACTATAGGTCTAGGCAACCATGCCTGGCTAATTTTTGCATTTTTAGTAGACACAGGGTCTCACCATATTGGTCAGGCTGGTCTCGAACTCCTGGCCTCAGGTGATCTGCCCTCCTAAAGTGCTGGGATTACAGGTGTGGGCCACCATGCCCAGCCCCACTTAAGCCTTTTTTATCTTTGTTGTCCTTGATATAAACCTCTGGATGTGATTTGTTTTTACTACTCAAGGTTCTCACAGATGACCTGGGCTCATAGTTCCAAGAGATTTTTGAGGCCTGTGTATTTATTTCTTCTTTGTTCTTTTTATTTCAATATGAGCTCAACATTGTGGGGCAAATGGAATTAAACAGTGGATGCTGTGGCAGAATCTTATTAAGGACATTCTAGAACTTTAGTGGCTGTTCTGGTGAACTTTGGATGTGAATAAGCTAATCTATTTTTGGCACCTTACAATCACTGGTTAAAAGTTTCCATATATTCAATAGTTAGTGTTTTTAAATGACCAGGAAGAGCCCTCTCAAAGGAAATTTCTAAAATAGCTTCTATTAAGGACTTATTAGAAAAGGCCAATAAAAATGTAGAGAACCTAAAAGCCAACCTTGAAATCTCTTCTCTGTCTTTTGCCTAACCCAGGATTAACTTACATCCTAGACCCCTGGCCCTCAAATTCCTCCTGCCTTTCTATTGGGGGAACCTGCCCCCAATATTTCAATGTAGGTTCTTTCTATTTTCCGTTAAGTGTCGTCTGGCTGAGAAATAAAGAGAGACAGTACAAAGAGAGGAATTTTATAGCTGGGCCACCGGGGTGACATCACTTATTGGTAGGACTGTGATGCCCGCCTGAGTCTCAGACCAGCACGTTTTTATTAAGGGTTTCAAAAGGGGAGGGGGTGTAAGAACAGAGAGTAGGTACAAAGATCACATGCTTCAAAGAGTGAAAAGCAGAACCACTGATAAGAGTCTAACAAAGATCACATGCTTCATAGGGAACATGCTTCAAGGGCAAAAGCAGAACCACTGATTAGGGTCCAACAAAGATCACAGGGTAAAGGGCAAAAGCAGAACCACTGATAAGGGTCTATGTTCAGCGGTGTATGTATTGTCTTGATAAACATCTTTTTTTTTTTTTTCCTAGTTGTCAAATGATCCTTTATTGAAATATTTTCCTTTGTGCTTAACTGGCTGGGCATTCCACAGCACCACTGTTGATGTCATCTATCATGTCATGAGGGTGGCGGCCATCAACAGTACAGCCCATAGACTGGGCAGTCCCCAGGATCTCTTTAATTGTTCCAGAGAGTTCTCTGGCTAAGGATAGGTGCCACATCTGTTGAGCAATGTTGATGATCTCATCTAAAGTGATATTCCCACTGTGTTTAATGTTTTTCTGTTTCTTTCTGTCTCTTGGTGGTTCCTTGAGGGCTTTGATGATCAGGGCAGAGGTAGAAGGCACCACCTCAATCTGGGCCTGTCTGTTCTGAGTGGTCAGTTTCAATGTAATCCTCAGGACCTTCCAATCACCTGTTGTCTTGGCAATGTCATCACCAGCCTTTTTTGGAGACAGACCCAGGGGGCTGATCTTGGGGGCCAGCATAGAAGTGGCACCGACTTCACCTCCAGTGCACCTCAGGTATACTTTGATCTCATTGGGGTTGAACTTCGGCAGCATGGTGGAGGCGGCTGGTGTCGGATGAACCCGGATTTGGGACGACCGAAGAAAGTTGCACCTTGGCCTCCTCTGAGCCAAAAGCCAAGAGCGATAAACAAAACAACAGAAAACAGGGTTCGAGAGCAGAGAACCAGTCTGACCACAAATTTACCAGGGCTGAGTTTTCCCAACCCTAGTAAATCTGAGGGTTCTGCAGGAGACCAGGGCTTATCTCAGTCCTTATCTCAACTGTACAAGACAGACATTCCCAGAGCAGCTGTTCATAGACCTCCCCCAGGGACACATTCTTTCCCCAGGGTATTAATAGTAATATTCCTTGCTACGAAAAGAATTTAGTGGTATATTTCCTACTTGCACGTCTGTTTATAGGCCCTCTGCAAGAAGAAAAATATTTTTGCCCGACCCCGTAGGCAGTCAGACCTTATGGTTGCCTTCCCTTGTTCCATAAAAATCGCTATTATTCTGTTGTTTTTTAAGGTGCACTGATTTCATATTGTTCAAACACACATGTTTTACTGTCAATTTGCACAGTTAACACAATTGTCACAGTGGTCCTGAGGTGCTGTACATCCTCGGCTTACAAAGATAACAGGATTAAGAGATTAAAGTAAAGACAGGCATAAGAAATTATAAAAGTATTATTTGAGAACTGATAAATGTCCATATTAAGATGAAATCTTCATAATTTCTGTTCCTCTGCTGTGGCTCCAGCAGGTCCCTCTGTTCAGGGTCCCTTACTTCCGGTAACGCCTTTCTTCTACTCATTCCCTTCCTGCTGTGTCTTCCTTAGGTCCTCTTCGCTTTCCTCCATTCCTCCTTCCTAAACACCCCCCTTTCAATGGACAATATCCCTTCGTGATGCTTTACACCTAAGTGATGATGATGACCAACTTAGCTAACTTTATTGTTTTAAACCTTAGTCAAGTTTAGGTTTGCATAATCTAGTTAAGAACCTTCTAAATCCTCCTACACAAAGAGGAAAATTCATTGAAGAATTTAGGATTATTTTAAGAATTTATAGGGTGGAGGCCAGGTACGGTGGCTCACGCCTGTAATCCCAGTACTTTGAGAGGCCAAGATGGGCAGATCATGAGGTCAGTAGTTCAAGACTAGCTTGGCCAATATGGTGAAACCCCATCTCTATTAAAAATGCAAAAATTAGCCAGGCGTGGTGGCTCGCGCCTGTAGTCTCAGCTACTCAGGAGGCTGAGGCAGAAGAATCACTCGAACCCGAGAGGCAGAGGTTACAGTGAGCCAAGATCATGCCACTGCACTCCAGCCTGGGCAACAGAGCAAGACTCCATCTCAAAAAAAGAAAAAAGAATTTATAGGATGGATACTGTAATCTCTATCCATGAGTTCATCTCCTTACAGAATTCAGAGATGATGAAACTCTTATATAATTAATGGATCTTCTCTTATGCTCTCCAGATAGAAGATCTTGAAGAATTTTTATTTTTTATAAATATATTTTAAGAGACAGGATTATGCCATGTTGCCCAGTCTGGTCTCAAACTCCTGGGCTCAAGCTGTCCTGCCTCATCCACCCAAAGTGTAGGGATTACAGGTGTGAGCCACTGTGCCCAACCAAATCTTGAAGAATTAGTTAGGGATATAACTTCTCAAAGGATAAATCCAGTTTTGTTTTGTTTTTGAGATGGAGTCTCACTCTGTCACCCAGGCTGGAGTGCAGTGGCACAATTTCAGCTCACTGCAACCTCTGCATCCCAGGCTCGAGTGATTCTCCCGCCTCAGCCTCCCAAGTAGCTGAGATTACAGTCGCCTGTGGCCACGCCTGACTAAATTTTTGTATTTTTAGTAGAGATGGGGTTTCACCATCTTGGCCAGGCTGGTCTTGAACTCCTGACCTCCTAATCTACCCGCCTCAGCCTCCCAAAGTGCTGGGATTACAGGTGTGAGCCACTATGCCTGGCCATAAATCCAGTTTTATCAGACTAAAGTGAATTATCTTGATCATAATATCATCATGCAAAAGAGAAAGTCTCTTTACCTTCAAAGGA
This sequence comes from Rhinopithecus bieti, assembly GCF_001698545.2. Classification (NCBI taxonomy): domain Eukaryota; kingdom Metazoa; phylum Chordata; class Mammalia; order Primates; family Cercopithecidae; genus Rhinopithecus; species Rhinopithecus bieti. Next base: position 92,510 of record NW_016829388.1, on the reverse strand, counting down.
AGCTGTTTATTATTTTACCTGGCCAATTACCAGAACGTAATTTAGAGAATTTCTTGGACTCATGATATAGTAGACATTGGATTCTGAATTTGTCTATACTGGCTCCCCCTTTATATAATCAAAACTAGTCGACACACCTGAGTTCTTGTCCCAAATAAACTCACTACCCTTGAATTCCCTAATGGTTATAAACTCTACTTTCTATTTGTGTATAAAAAATCAGGAGAAATTTTAGAGGTGTTAACAGTATGATGGACATCAAACACCCATTTCTTGTTACATCTTCTCATTTGGCCCTGTAGCAGATGCCTATCCTCTTTGGGTACTTGCAGCTGCAAAGTTAACTAAAGCCACTGAAGACTTAATCTTAGTAGCTTCACTTAACCTCATGGTCAAGCCATTCAGATCTTATTGTTCTTTTATTTTTTAGAGATGGAGCCTTGCTATGTTGCCTAGGCTGGTCTTGAGCTCCTGGGCTCAGCAAACCTTCCATCTCAGGCTCCTGCGTAGCTGGGACTACAGGCAAAAGCCACTGTGCCCAGCTCAGCCCTCATTCTTGAATGAAAACACCACTTTTCTGCCTCTAGATTTGAGGCAGGAAAATAGGGTCTGGAGGCAGGGAACCTAAGGCTGATTGCTGACTGGATATCAGAGGCCACTCCCTTTTCAACCCCTCCTTTTTCTGAATGGCAGTTGAAAAATGAACATACAGCCAGGTGCGGTGGCTCACATCTCTAATCCCAGCACTTTGGGAGGCTGAGGTGAGTGGATCACCTGAGGTCGAGAGTTTGAGATCAGTCTGACAAACATGGAGAAACCCCGTCTCTACTAAAAATACAAAATTAGCCGGGCGTGGTGGTGCATGCCTGTAATCCCAGCTACTCAGGAGGCTGAGGCAGAAGAATCACTTGAACCTGGGAGGTGGATGTTGTGGTGAGCCGAGATTTTGCCGTTGCACTCCAGCCTGGGCATCAAGAGCGAAACTCTCTCTCAAAAAATAGGAAAAATGAAGATACTTCTGATTGGACCTCTCTCACATCCAATCAGACTGATTATTGGCCACTACTTCATTTGCATGGAACCAGTGGGAAACCTCTGGAGGGTATTTAAACCCCAGAAAATTCTGTACCTTGGTACCGCTTGCTGGAGATCGCTCCAACCCTGGGGAGTGTGCTTTCATTTAAACTAAATCTCTTGCTTTCACTGTCTTGCTTTGTGTGTTTGTCCAATTCTTTGTTTAAAATGCCAAGAACCAGGACAATTACCCTCAACTGGTGACATATTTTGGTGAGCCAGCCAGGAGGAGCCCAAAGTTTGGGATTTATTTTTCTCTTTTTCCTCTTTCTCTTTCTCTCTTCCTTTCCAATTTGGGATCCTTGGTGGACAGTACCTAAGCATGGAGGCAACAACATGTTTCTGGCCAGGGCCACTCTCCATGTTTCAGGTGACTTAAACCTTCTTTCCTTATGCTGAATTCTTTCCTTCCCTACTCAACTGGCTAAGGACAAGCCAGAGGGCTTGGACATGTTGTAGATGGTCTGTGTGAGTCATGGGGGTGGATTCATAAGAGGGAATTTATATACAATTTAATCTTGCCTAAAAATGTAGAGAATTAAAGAATTATTTTAAGTGGGATAGGAAAAAAATCCAAAGGTTTAACTACAAATTAATTATAGAAGTCAAGGCTTTCATCCAAGGACAAGAGGGAAAGCTCATGGTGGGCCATCAGTAGTAGAGGGAACCATTCCAAAGTGGTGCTAGCACCCATGTGAATTTAGTGATGTCTGACAGACTAAGATGGGGCCCTTAAGGGGTACGCTCTCTGGGAACCCCAGTCAGGGGCCAGAATTTTTTCAGTGGGATGCTCCAGCTAAAATTTGGGTTACCTAATGAGCCCTTGACTTTTCAAAATTCTCTTCTCTTTTCCAGACCACTATGGGCAACTCTCCATCGATTCCACTTGATTCCCCACTTGGCTGCATCCTCTAGCATTGAAATCAATTTGACCCTGACAATCTAAAGAGAAAACGTATGATTTTTGTTTCTGCAATACTGTTTGGTCCCATTATAAGCTGCCCAGCCTGGAACAATGGGTGGTCAATAGTAACCCTAATTATGACACCATCCAGCAATTAGACAAAAAGGCAGGGCAAATGGTCAGAAATTCCATATGTACAGGCTTTCATGGCCCTATACCAAAACCTAATAATTCCCCCAAAGGGAAGTCCAAAGGCAGAACTAGATATTATAGATGACCCCCTTTTACAAGGGCCACCTGTCTCAGGGTGGACAGCAACTGCCCCCATATAGCCCCTTGCCAAGTGTTCCTGAGGCTAAAATCCAAACACTGGGGACCCTACTCGGTCCCCCTCAAACTCAGAGGGGAACAGCACATTCAACTCTCTCTCCAGCCCTGCTACCCCTTAGGAAGTAGCAGGAGCTGAGGGGCCAGTCCTAGTGCAGGTCCCCTCCTCTATAACTAATATACAATAATGTAAGGGAAAGCGAGGAAGCTATTCTGAGAATTCCAGGAAATTCGTAGATGGGCTCCAGACTTTGACCTTAGCCTTTGATCTCTCATGGAAGGATGTTCAATTCATTCTAGCAACCTGTTACATCCCCTTTGAAAAGGAATGCATCCTTGAGGCTGCCCTCCAGGAAGCAAATGATTTATTTGCCTGAAACCCTCTGGGCAATCACCCAGGACCAGACACGGTCCCTACTACTGATCCTAACTGGGACTATAACACACCCATGGGAGTGAACAACTGGGCTAAATTTCTTTAGGCTCTCCTTGGAGGAATGAGAAAGGGAATAACTAAAGCAGTAAATTATGATAAAGTAAGGGAGGTTACACAGGGAAAGGAGGAAAATTCAGACATGTTTCATGGCAGGCTGGAGGAAGCTTTTAACAAATATACTAATCTGGACCCTTCCTCTCCCAAAGGCAAAATATGAATGGCACAACATTTCATTAGCCAGTCTGCCCCAGCCATTAGACATAAGCTCCAAAAACTACAGATGGGGCCACAAACTAATCAAAATCAGCTTCTTGATATCACCTTTATGGTGTATAACAATCGTGACCTGGAGGAAGAAAAAAGGGAGCAAAATAAAACGGCAAGCAGGCCGGGCACAGTGGATCACGCCTGTAATCCCAGCACTTTGGGAGGCCGAGGAGGGCAGATCACCTGATGTTGGGAGTTTGAGACCAGCCTGACCAACGTGGAGTAACCCTGTTTCTGAAAATACAAAATTAGCTGAGCCTGGTGACACGTGCCTGTAATCCCAGCTACTCAGGAGGCTGAGGCAGGGGAATTGCTTGAACCTGGGAGGCAGAGGTTGCGGTGAGCCAAGATTGTGCCATTGCACTCCAGCCTGGGCAAAAAAAGTGAAAACTGTCTCAAAAAAAAAAAAAAAAAAAAAAAAAAAAAAAAAAAAAGAAAGAAAAATAGCAAGCCAAAATTATGGCAGCCATCATTGGCGATGCCCTGAATGCCCAAAGAGTGTCCAAAGGAAACCAGAAGGGCCATAAGGATAATGCCAGCAAGGGTTCTTGCTTCAAATGCAAGAAAGCTAGACATTGGGCAAAGGATTGTACTAAGCATATGCCAGGCCCTTGCCAAAACTGTGAGGGTACTGGTTATGACCCCTGGCACTGGAGGATTGACTGCCCCAGCTCCCACCGAGGGGCTCAGTCAGTCAAAACTCTAGCACTGCAAAAGGAGGAATTAGATGAAGACTGAAGGGGCCTGGGGTCTTCCTCACTGCCCCCGTCCAGGAACATTATAATTGCTACTGAGGAGCCCTGGGTAACTCTGGCCGTGATGGGCCCCCAAATTCCGTTTCTTTTTGATACAGGAGCAAATTAGTCTGTCCTTACTGCTTGTGCAGGAAAACTTTCCTCCCAGTTCATGAGTGTTATGGGAATGGAAGGAAAGCCACAAACAAGATTCTTCACTCCTCCGTTGATCTGTCAATTTGAGAAACAAATCTTCCAACAGGAATTTCTGGTAGTACCAAGCTGCCCAGTCCTCCTGTTGGGAAGAGATATTATGGTTAAAATAGGGACACTACTACAATTGAAGCATCAGTCAGTGCAATTGCTAATAGTCAAAAGTACAATGTCCCAGACCACATTAATAAACAGGCTAACCTGCTAACATGGTATACTGGGAAACCGGGGAAGGCTAAAACAAGGGGAAGGCTTTGAGGGAATACCAGCTAGTACAGGATCTCAGAATAATTAATGAGGCCATTATCCCTGGCCACCCATTGGTGGTGGATCCATATATGCCCTCTTGGCTCAGGTGCCAGGGGATGCAAAATAGTTTTCAGTCCTAAACCTAAAAGATGTTTTCTTCTCCATTCCTCTGGCCCCAGAGTCCCAATACGTTTTTGCTTTTGAATGGGAAAATCCTAGTACCAGAAAAAAATTAAATACACTTGGATAGTGCTCCCTCAGGGCTTCTGGGATAGCCCCCATTTCTTTGCCTTAGAGAGGGATCTGAGGGGTCTGCAATTGGAGAATGGGAGTTTAGTATGTGGATGACCTTCTTGTGTGTAGCCAACCTGGGTGGCTTCTGACCAAAATACTATACAAACTTTGAATTTCCTGGAAGATGGGATACAAAGATGGCTCAGATTACCCTCCAATGGGTCCAATATTTGGGATATGTCTTAACACCTGCAGCCTAGCAAATATCCCCAGTATGAGCACAAACCATATGTGGTTTGAGCGCTGTCCCCCGCCAACACCAAGCAGCAACTTCATTCTTTTTGGGGAATGGCTGGGTTTTGCAGAATATGGGTACCAAATTTGGGCTCATAGCAAAGCCCCTATATGAAGCAACAAGTGGGCCTGAAAATTAGCTAATGGAATGGGCCCTAGAAATGAGACTAGCCTTTGCCAAGCTAAAATAGGCCATTACCCAGGCTGTCACTCTTGGCATCCCAGACCTAACTAAGCCCTTCTCCTTGTATATAGCGGAGAAGAGGGACATAGCTATGGGAGTACTAGCCCAGAAATTAGGATCAGAACCCAGACCAACTGCCTACTTTTCTCTTTTTTTTTTTCTTTTTTTGAGATGGAGTCTCACACCGTCGCAGAGGCTGGTGTGCAGTGGCACAATCTCCGCTCCCTGCAACCTCCACCTTCCAGGTTCAAGCGATTCTCCTGCCTCAGCCTCCTGAGTTGCTAGGATTACAGGCGCCCGCCACCTCGCCCGGCTAATTTTCTTGTATTTTTAGTAGAGACGGGGTTTCACTGCATTGGCCAGGCTGGTCTTGAACTCCTGACCTCGTGATCCGCCCACTTCGGCCTCCCAAAGTGCTGGGATTACAGGTGTGAGCCACTGCTCCTGGCCCCAACCGCCTACTTTGCAAAGAAGTTGAATGGAGTGGCCTCACGATGGCCAAGTTGCCTGCAGGAATAGCAGTCACTGCTATGTTAGTGGAGGAAGCCACTAAAATCAACCTGGGCCAACTGCTGGAAGTTCTAACCCCCAATCAGGTAAAGTCAGTCTTAGAGATAAAGGGACACAGCCAGGTGCAGTGGCTCACACCTGTAATCCCAGCACTTTGGGAGGTGGAGGTGGGTGGATCACCTGAGGTCAGGAGTTCAAGACCGGCCTGGACAACATGGTGAAACCCCATCTCTACTAAAAATACAAAAGTTAGCTAGGCATGGTGGTGGGTGCCTGTAATTCCAGCTACTCAGGAGGCTGAGGCAGGAGAATTGCTTGAACCAGGGGGTTGGAGGTTGCAGTGAACCAAGATTGCGCCACTGCACTCAAGCCTGGCAACAGAGCAAGACTTCGTCTTAAAAAAAAAAAAGATCAGCTTCTTCCAGATTCTGAGGGTGACTGGTTCATAGATGGCAGTAGTTTTGTGTCAAATGGGGAGCATAGGGCTGGATATGCGATAGTAAATCACAACACCATTATTGAAGCCCACCACTGCCCCCTGGCACATCAGCACAAAAGGCTGAAATAATTGCTCTTACTGGACCATTAATGTTGGGACAAAGGAAAAAACTTAACATCTATACAGATTCTAAATATGCATTTCTTGTGGTTCATGCTTGTGCTACAATCTGGAAAGAAAGAGGACTACTACTAATGAGCAAACACTGCCTATAAAGCATAGGCTTGAAATTCTTCAGTTGTTACCAACAATACACCTGCCAAAGGCCGTAGCTATAATCCATTATAGGGGGCATCAAAGGGACTTAATTCCTATGGCACAAAGGAGCAGAAAGGCTGATAGAGAAGCCAAAGCTGTAGCCCTCAGGGTGCAATCCCAACAGATCCTAGCACTTCTTCCTTTCTATGATTCCCCAGTAGAACCTGAATACACACTGCAGGAAGTAGAGTTAATAAAGGAGAGGGGGACAAAAACAAGGATCCTGGTGGTATATGGGATCAAAAGCATATCTGCCTCAAACAGTCCATTGGAGAATTGTAAAAACCCTGCTTGACTTCTTCCATGTGGCGAGAGATGCCACCCTGGCCATGGTTAACAGGCTCTTCGTTGGGCCTAACTTAGCAGGTCTGTCAAGTCTGCTCACTGGGTGCACTTAATAACCCAGGACACAAAATGCCACCCCTAATAGAACTAGTCCAGAGGAGAGGAACTAACCCAGGGGAAGACTGGCAATTAGACTTCACCCATATGCCAGCTTGTAGAGGATACAAGTTTTTTTTTTTTTTTAAGATGGAGTCTTGCTTTGTTGCCAGGCTGAAGTGCAGTGGCATGATCTTAGCTCACTGCAATCTCCACTTCCCAGGTTCAAGCCATTGTCTTGCCTCAGCCTCCCGAGTAGCTGGGATTACAGATGTGCGTCACCACACCCAGCTAATTTTCGTATTTTTTTTTAGTAGAGATGGAGGTTTCACCATGTTGGCCAAGTTGGTCTCAATCTCATGACCTCAGGTGACCTGCCTGCCTTGGCCTCCCAAAGTGTTGGAATTACAGGTATGAGCCACTGTGCCTGGCTAATTTTGCATTTTTTAGTAGAGACAGGGTTTCTCCATGTTGGTCATGCTGGTCTCAAACTCCTGACCTCAGGGGATCTGCCCCCCTCGGCCTCACAAAGTGCTGAGATTACAGGCGTGAGCCACCTCGCCCAGCCTAAAGTTTCTCTTAAAAGAAATAATCCTTAAGTTTGGGTTACCTCAGAGTCTCCGAGGTGATAATGGCCTGACCCTTATCTCTCAAATAACTCACAGTGTTGCTAAGGCTGTCGAAATCTGTATTAGTCAAGGTTCTCTAGAAGGACAGTACTAATAGGACAGATGTATATATAAAGGGGAGTTTATTAGGGAGTATTGACTCACACAATCACAAGGTGAGGTCCCACAATAGGCCATCTGCAAGTTGAGAAGCAAGGCAGCCAGTCTGAGTCCCAAAGCTGAAGACCGTGGAGTCTGATGTTCAAGGGCAGGAAGCATCCAGCATGGTAGAAAGATATAAGCTGGGAGACTAAGCCAGTCTAATCCCTCCACATTCTTCTGCCTGCTTTTATTCTGGCTGCACTGGCAGCTGATTAGATTGTGCCTACCCAGATTGAGGGTGGGTCTGCCTTTCCCAGTTCATTGACTGGAATGTTAATCTCCTTTGGCAACATCGTCACAGATACACCAAGGAACAATACTTTGCATCCTTCAAGTTGACACTCAATATTGGCCATCATAGAATCAAATACTATTTATATTTAGCACGAAGGCCTCAATCCTCCAGGAAAGTAGAAAGGGCTAACCAAACTCTAAAATGAGTGTTATCTAAGCTGTGTCAGGAAACATTAGAAACTTTGGTCAGTCTACTGCCCATAGCCCTCTGAAGGATCTGTAATACCCCTAGAGCAGAAATTAATATAAGCTCATACCAAATGTTATACTGAAGGCCATTCTTAACTAATGATCTAATTACTGATTCAGAAACAGTCGGTTTAGTAAAATACCTAGCTAACCCAAGTCAGTTTCAGCAGGCTTTACGAAAGTTTGGAACTCAAAGGCTCCCCATACTGGGAACTAACCAGTAACCCAAAATCAAGCCAGGAGATCAGGTACTTGTTAAAACATGCAAGGAGGGATCACCTGCTCAACGATTGCAACTCAAATGGAAGGGACCATTTTCAGTGGTAATGGCCATACCTTCTGTGGTCAAAGGACTGGGATTAGATCATTCAATACATCTTTCAAGGATCAAGTCTACGATACCTGAAGCCCCAGACCTGGAACCTGAAGTTCCCGTTAGCCACTACACTGTGAACTATGGAAGCCCTGAAGTACCTGTTTAGAAGGCAGCCAAAAGAGAAGAAGCAGCCTACCAATTTTCCTTGGAGTTTTTTTTGCATAGTTACTATAGGCTGGATAACAATAGCCATGTTTTATATTTTTTGCAGATTAATTTCCATCTTTCAAACGGTTGGAATAACTTCCTTTGTAGTAATTAACAGAATTTTTATTTTTTATTTTTATTTTTTATTTTTTGAGAAGGAGTCTTACTTTGTCACCAGGCTGGAGTGCAGTGACATGATCTCCACTCACTGCAACCTCCGCCTCCCGGCTTCAAGTGATTCTCCTGCCTCAGCCTCCTGAGTAGCTGGGACTACAGGCACGCACCACCACGCCCAGCTAATTTTTGTATTTTTGGTAGAGATGGCGTTTCACTATGTTGGCCAGGATGGTCTCGATATCTTGACCTTGTGATCCGCCCGCCTCGGCCTCCCAAAGTGGTGGGATTACAGGCATGAGCCACCGCACCCGGCCTAAACAGAATGTTTTAATTCATTCCTATAACAAATATCCCTGACAGCATAGGTATTCACCTCTGAAATTCACATTAAATCTTTTAACCAAATTCATTTCCTCTCGCCTAGAGACCATCAATCTTCAGATGATCATGCAACAGGGTTTCCAGCCAGTTCCAAATGAAGACAGCACCCCGGCCACCAAGAAACTACTCTGTTGGCCGGGTGCAGTGGCTCACGCCTGTAATCCCAGCACTTTGGGAGGCTGAGGTAGGTGGATTACGAGGTTAGGAGTTCGAGCCCATCCTGGCCAACATGGTGAAACCCCGTCTCTACTAAAAATACAAAAATTGACTGGGTGTGGTGGCTCACGCTTATAATCCCAGCACTTTGGGAGGCGGAGGTGGGCAGATCACCTGAGGTAAGGAGTTCGAGACCAGCTTGGCCAACATGGTGAACCCTATCTCTACTAAAAATACAAAAATTAGCTGGGTGTGGTGGCAGGTGCCTGTAATCCCAGCTGCTCAGAGGCTGAGGCAGGAGAATCGCATGAACCCGGCAGGGTGACAAGAGCGAAACTCCATCTTAAAAAAGAAAAAAAAAAAACTGTCTGTGGGTGGGCGCTATGTGAGAATCAAACAAGGAAACTATCAAGCTGCATACACTGTCACAACCCACTGAGATTTGTTCAGATCCAGCCATCCCTCAGGCCAAATCTGCACAAGAGTTTGATAGTTTTTATTTGAACAAATTTGTATTTAGTATGATATATAATTCATTCAAAATTACATCTTCTGAAGCAAAACAAATTTCTTTAATTTAAGAGTCAGGGTCTTGCTCTGTTGCCCAGGCTGGAGTGCAGTGGTGCAATCGTAGCTCCCCTGCAACCTCAAACTCCCAGGCTCAAGTGATCCCTCACCTCAGCATCCCAAGTAGCTAGGACTACCGTGAGCACCACCACCATACTTGTTGTTTTCTGAACTATTGTAGGAGAGCCTAAAAGTCACCTCTACTCATCTTAGTTCTTAAGTAGGACTTTCAGCTGGGTCCAGAAATCAAATTGGCACAAGACATCAAAAAGAGAAGAGCATACATGTTTTATTAATTTTTGCATGTACATGGGGACCCTCACAAGAGAGTGAAGACTTAAATGACAAAAGTAGGAAGATTTTTTACTTTTCAGATAAAGTGATGCATTTGTGAAGAAATGACAAGACAAAGGTATCTGGGCTGGAGTAGTAAATTCCAGGACAGTCACTAGGAGATTTATGGAGAGGTGTAAAGCTAGTGGAAGATAAGGGTTAGTTTAGTCAGTTTATTTATACAGGCCTGTTGTAGCATCAGTTCCCAGTCTCTAGAGATAGGGGTTATTTTCTCACCCTGGTACAAAGAAGCATCCTCTTCAAAGGAATTTTTATGGATTGTAACAGGTAGGAAAGGACAGGTCAGCTACCTCTTTCTTTTTTTCTTTCTTTCTCTCTCACTTTCTTTCCTTTTTTTTTTTTTTTTTTTTTTTTTTTGAGTCAGGGTCTTGCTGTATCTCCCAGGTTGGAGTGCAGCAGCATGGCATGGCCTTGACTCACTGGAACCTCTGTCTCCCTGCCTCCCGGGTTCAAGCAATCCTCCCACCTCAGCCTCCCGAGTAGCTGGGACCACAGGGCATGCTGCCACACCCAGCTAATTTTTGTATTTTTTGTAGAGATGGAGTTTCACTGTGTTGCCCAGGCTGGTGTCGAACTCCTGAGCTCAAAAAGATCCACCCGCCTTGGCCTCCCAAAGTGCTGTGAATAGAGGCATGAGCCACAGCACCTGGCCCTTTCTTTCCTTTCTTCTTGACAGTGTCTCACTATTTTGCCAAGGCTGGAGTGCAGTGGCATGATCATGGCGCACTGCAACCTCAAACTCCTGGGCTCGAGTGATCCTTCCACCTCAACCTTCCGAGTAGCTGTGGCACAGGCAGAAATGCAACTATAGTTTCTCAAGTGTCTTCAGCTTGAAACGTTCAGAATACTAATTCAGCAGATTTTGGAGTGGCACATCCTTCACTCCTTCACTATGAATTCATCTCACAGAAATGAAAAGGTAACTGACTTTGCTGTTAGAAGTCCTTGAATTTCAAAATAAAAGTCCTGGGCTTAAAAAGTCTGAATGTTATGCTGTGTGTTTTTTGCCTCCGAGTTTTTCGTTTCAGACTAAAGTAGCTAGGGTTATAAGTAATATAAGAAGTGTGATGGCTTTGTACTCTGTCGACTTAGCTAAATTCAAACTAAGCATCCCAGCTTCCTTCCCTGAATGATTCTAAATTACAGTTCATCACGGGAGAAACATGAACAAGTTTTAGAAGCCACAAGTGAAGCATCTGCCATTTTCTTTGTGCTGAAAGTAAGGATATAGTGGCAGGCGTTATTGCAGTGAGGCGTTATTGTTGCTGATTCCCTAACTGGTCTTGATGGTGTGGGGCAGGGTGGCATTATGATATATATTGGTTTTCATTCATGGTCCCTGCCTTGGTACAGTCTTTTTATAATGTGGGGTGTGTCAGACCCCAGAGGCGGGCCTCTGAGCTTCTCCTGTCCTCCTTTCACCTGCCCCAAGGCAGGACACTGTTTCTCTCCTTTCTGATTGTGGGTCTTAAGACCCTTGTACACCCTGGGGGAAGGAATGCTGACATCATGAAGCTTCCATAAAAACCCAAGAGGGTCCAGGCGCAGCGGCTCATGACTGTAATCCCAGCACTTTGGGAGGCTGAGGCAGGCGGATCATTTGAGGTCAGGAGTTAGAGACCCTGGTCAACATGATGAGACCCCGTCTGTACTAAAAATACAAAAACTAGCCAGATGTCATGGTGCGTGCCTGTAATCCCAGCTACTCGGGAGGCTGAGGCAGGAGAATCACTTGAACCCTGGAGACGAAGGCTGCAGCAAGCTGAGATAATGCCACTGCACTCCAGCCTGGGCAACAGAGTAAGACTCCGTCTCATAAAAACAAAACAAAACAAACAAGCGAACAAAAAATCCGAGGACTGGGTTCAGGGAGCTTTCGTATAGCAAACACGTGGACGTTCCTGGAGGGTGGTGCACCTAGGGAGGGCGTGGAAGCTTCCCCCAAACCTCACCCTACACATCTCTTCACGTATATCCTTTGCAATATCCTCTATAATAAACAGGTAAACATCAGTAAGTGTTTCCCTGAGTTCTGTGAGCCACTCCAGCAAATTAATTGAACCCAAAGAGGGGGTCATGGGAACCTCAACTTGAAGCCAGTCAGAAGTTCCAGAGGCGCAGACTTGTGTTGTGACTGGTGTGTGTGTGGAGGCAGTCTTGGGTACTGAGCCCTCAACCTGTAGCATCTGACACTCTCTCCGGGTAGATAGCATCAGAATTAGAGGGCACCCACATGATCTTCACAGCTTGGTATGTGGGAAAAAACATCCACACACACATGGCCACAGAAGTCTCCTGTGTTGATTGTTGTGGTGTGAAAGTAGAGGAAAAACACAGTTAGGGAGAGTTTTCCCTACACAGTAGCATCCATGGCTCCTCAAGCTCCTACCCTATCTCCTCCTTCAGCTTTTCTTAGTCCTGAGACAGGTGCTTGGGTGGTTCTGTGGCAAAGGGCAACAGCTTCTCCTGCAGGTCGCCCAATGTCATTGCTTGTCCTTGTGATTTCTAGTCTTTCCATATGCATTCCAGGTCTTGCTCTTCCCTACTTTACATCTAGCCTTCCTGACTGCCAGCCTGGGTGACTTCAGACCCTATACAACCCACAGCCCAAGGTGACAGCCTTGTGTAGACTTCTCCAACAGCTCCCACAACTGTCTATACTCTAATCCCTATGATAAATCCTCTCTATAATCTCTATCATAAACCGTACTCTGTTACTCATAGTGTTTATGTTTCTCTGGTCAAACTCTGACTGATAGTAGGAGTCCATATACTTATGAAATAAACATCTAGCTGGGTGCGGTGGCTCACACCTGTAATCCCAGCACTTTGGGAGGCCGAGGTGGGCGGATCATGAGGTCAGGAGATCGAGACCATCCTGGCTAACATGGTGAAACCCTGTCTCTACTAAAATTACAGAGAATTAGCCGGGCGAGGTGGCGGGCGCCTGTAGTCCCAGCTACTCAGGAGGCTGAGGCAGGAGAATGGCATGAACCTGGGAGGCGGAGCTTGCAATGAGCTGAGATTGCACCACTGCACTCCAGCCTGGGCGACAGAGTGAGACTCCGTCTCAAAAAAAGAAAAAATAAATAAATAAATAAAAAATCTGAAGAGGAATACAAACTTTTGTGCCATATGCCAGACATTTTGCTAAGTGTGCCTCATCTCACTTGATCTTCACCAGAAGACCGTTGTATAGGTGAAGACATTGAGCTCAAAGAAATGAATACATTTTCCCAAGGGCAAATTGCTAGACTATGGAAAGCTGTGTAGTCAAGAGAATTTCTACTTATAAACTCTGTGCCATCTTGTAACGACCCAGTGGGTTCACCTTGCTCGCTGCCTAGACAGACAGGGTCTCACTCTGTTGCCCAGGCTGGAGTGCAGTGGCATGGTCTCGACTCATTGCAACCTCCATCTCCCAGGTTCAAGTGATCCTGTCATGTAATCCCCCCAAGTAGCTGGGACCACAGGTGCACACCACCATGCCCTGCTAATTTTTGTATTTTTAGTAGAGACGGGGTTTCGCCATGTTGCCCAGACTCCTAAGCTCACGTGATCCACCTGCGTCGGCCTCCCAGCGTGCTGGGATTACAGGCATGAGCCATGGCGCCCAGCCTGAGAAACGATTATTCATGAAGACCTGGCTGTGTTGGGGATCAGAGTTTTATTATTACTCAAATCAGTCTCCCCAAGGATTTGAGTATTTGGTGATCAGAGTTTTTTTTTTTTTTTTTTAGATGACGTCTCACTCTGTTTCCCAGGCAGAAGTGCAGTGGCACGATCTTGGCTCACTGCAACCTCCGCCTCCCAGGTTCAAGCAATTCTTCTGACTTAGCATCCCACGTAGCTGGGACTACAGGTGTGCTCCATCACGCATGGCTAATTTTTGTATTTTTAGTAGAGATGGAGTTTCACCATATTGGCCAGGCTGGTCTCGAATTCCTAACCTCATCGTGATCAGAGATTGTAAGAATAAATTGATGGGTGGGGAAGCCAGTGAGCTGGGAGTGCTGATTGGTTGGGTCAGAGATGAAATTACAGGGAGTCAGAGCTATCCTTTTGCTTGAGTCAGGTCCTGGTTGGGGGCCCACAAGATTAGATGAGCAAGTTGATCGACCTGGGTAGTGCCAGCTGATCCATCAAGTGTAGGGTCTGCAAAATATCTCAAGCACTAATCTTAGGTTTTACAATAGTGATGTTATCCTCAGGAGAAATTTGAGGACAGTCAGAATCTTATAGCCTCCAGCTGCGTAACTCCTAAACCATAATTTCTAACCTTGTGGCTAATTTTTTAGTCCTACAAAGACAGTCTATCACCAGGCAGGAAGGGAGTTTGTTCTGGGAAAGTTAAACTATAAACTGAGTTCCTCCCTGAGTTAGTTCTACCTATACCCAGGAGTCAACTTGGACAGCTTGAAGCAAGATGGGGTTGGTTAGGTCAGATAGTTTTTTTTGGTTTTTTTTTTTTGAGACAGAGTCTTGCTCTGTCACCCAGGCTGGAGTGCAGTGGCGTGATCTCGACTCACTGCAAGCTCCGCCTCCCAGGTTCACGCCATTCTCCTGCCTCAGCCTCCCGAGTAGCTGGGACTACAGGCACCCGCCACCACACCCAGCTAATTTTTTCTATATTAGTAGAGACAAGGTTTCACCATGTCAGCCAGGATGGTCTCAATCTCCTGACCTCATGATCCACCCACCTCGGCCTCCCAAAGTGCTGGGATTACAGGTGTGAGCCACCATGCCCAGCCAGATCTCTTTTACTGTCATAATTTTCTCAGTTATAATTTTGCAATGGCAGTTTCCATCTTGTCTCTCCAAAGAGCATAATCTTTACCTGGTGCCTTCAGAATGAGGAATTTTTACCCCATAGGTGTTTTTACTTTATTCATCTTTGTTTGAAGGGGATCTGAATATGCCACCCCAAAATATGACACATTGTCACAGGAAAATTTTGAGCTGAAGGTAATTGAGAATCAGGAGATGCAGGTGGTTGGGAGTGGTGGCTCATGTTTGTAATCCAAGCACTTTGGGAGGCCAACGCAGGAGGATCACTTGAGCCCAGGAGCTCGAGACCAACCTGGGCAACATAGTGAGACCTCATCTCTGTGGCAGGCAAATTCTCTCTGACAGTCACACAGATAGGGCTCCATAGCACTCCAGTTACATAGACGAACTTCCACAGTGCTTGCCTTAACATTGGGCTAACAATTAAGTCTAGGGAAAATCAATACCCGGATGTCAGAACCAGAAATGAAACATATGTTCAGTAAGTGCCTTGCACAGGCTTCTCCTAAAACCTGGAGCACGTCAAGATAATGGGGACAGCCTTACATTCCTTGTACCAGGATCTGTCTCGGGTCAACATCTGGGGCAAGTCAAGGTAACACAGACAGTCCTTGAATAGATTTATTTTAAGGGGGAGGGTCTGGAGCAACTCTTAGGACCAAACCGTAGGTAAGATAAAGTAGAAGTAATCACTCTGGTGCCAGGATCCTCCTTAAGTAAATTTAGGAGACATTTCTTAATCACCCTGGTACCAGAACCCTCACGGATTAGGTAGATTTAGAGGGCATTTTTGGCCTCTGACCTAGCTGAAACAAAATTAATTACTTATAAACAGGCAAATGTGATACTGTACATAGGCATGTAGTCCAAACACATATAACCATGGGTAATATTGTAATATCTTGAGTTGGTCTGGTGAATAATCTCTGACCTTCTCCCTGTATCCAGTTACAGAAATAAACTCCCTTCTTTCCTAGTCCATCTGCATCTCATTATTTGGCTGTGAGAACATACAGCCAGGCCTGGTTCGGTTCGGGAACATCTCCACTAAAAAAAATTTTTTTTAATTAGCCGAGTGTGGTGGTGCTCGCCTGTGGTCCCAGCTACTCAGGAGACTAAGGCAGGAGGGTCATTTGAACCCTCCAGGTCAAAGCTGCCATGAGCCATGATCATGTCACTGCACTCCAGCCTGGGTGACACAGCCTAAAAGCAGGGCATAAATTTCCCATTGAGGAAGGTGCCTCCCCACCCACCTAGTACCAGGGAGAGAAGAGTGATTTTTACCAAAGATGGGAATTAACACCAAGATGAATTTGCATAAACAGATCTTTCTAAAATAGCTCTTATCTTCCATTAATTCCCCCATATTTCCTCCTCAGTGTCCCACAATTTGTTCCTTGAAGCCCAAACCCTCCTTCCTTTGTTAAAAGGTACATAAAACCACAAGTCTAACTACTTCTTTCCTGAGAACTCTTTTGCATGCAAATATTAATAAAATGGTGTGCTTTTCTCCTGTTACTATGTCTTTTATTAGTTTAATTTGCAGGCCCACAGTTACAAAACATAACAGGGTTGAGGAAAATTTTTCCTCTCTGACATGTTTCAGTTAAAAAGGAACCAGCCTGACCAACATGGTGAAACCCCGTCTCTACTAAAAATATAGAAATTAGCCTGGTATGGTGGTGCACGCCTGTAATCCCAGCTACTCAGGAGGCTGAGGCAAGAGAATCGCCTGACCCTGGGAGGCAGAGGTTGCAGTGAGCCTAGATCCTGCCACTGCACTCCAGCCTGGGCAACAAGAGTGAAACTCTGTCTCAAAACAAAACAAAACAAAACAAAGCAAACCAGCTGAAGAAGTTCCTTTGATTAACAGCACAGCATGGAAATGTTAGATATTCTTAGCCAAACCTTGAAAGATACTCTCTTATTTAATCACAGTTTTAAATGTTAGCTTGCTTTACCTTAAAAAAAAAAAAAAAAAAAAGAAAGAAAGCCAGAAGTCAGATATTCATGATGTGAGATAAAGTTCTTAAGTGTGGAGGGAACAAAACTACAACTTTTGTAAAAGTCACAAAAGGCCAACCTATTGTATCACATATCCTCAAAGAAGAGTCAGGGCATGCTGAAACATGCTGTGTTTTGTTTTTACTGACATTTTCCTTATTACAAAAATAATACATTCTCATTAGATAATAAGAAGAATACTAAAAAAATAAAATATTATCAATATCATTAATGCATTGGTGTTTTTCCTCCTATAACTTTTCTGTGCATAGTTTTCCCTTTAATTACATGTTATAATGTAATCCTTATAAACATAATTTTAATTATTGAATATTTTTCCAAGGAAAAGATGTATATCGTTTACTAAACCATTTCTCTAGTCGTGAACAAAGAGTTCATGGAGACATTTATTGTGTGTGTGTTTTTACAATGACATTTTAAAATAAGAACTTCTGAAAATACAAAAGTACAAAAGTTGCAAAATTCAATTTCCTACTTTCCTCCCCAGAAATAACCACTATTTAATTTTATTTTGTGCATATCTTTCCAGAGCTTTGTCTTTGAACATACAATCATATTGAAAGGCAAAATCCTTACACAAATTTGCTAAATTCATTATAAGATTGCTCAACTTTCTCAGGGCAAGAAAGACCTGGAACATTTGGGATCAATGTCTCTATCAGGAGGCAAGAATCCTAACAATTTATCAAAATTTACATATTAATTTATAATCTTATAGTGCAGTAGTTTTTCTGTACCTTTGTCAGATGTTGATTCTTGTCGGCTCCCCATATCTGTGGGTTTTATATTTAAGGATTCAACCAACTGCAGATCAAAATATTTTTTAAAAAAAAGCAGTTGGGGGCGGTGGCTCATGCCAGTGATCCTAGCACTTTGGGAGAACAAGATGGGGGAGGATCATTTGAGCCCAGGAGATTGAGACCAGCCTGAGTGACATGGGGAGACTCCATGTCCACAGAAAATAAAAAAATTAGCCAGGCACTGTGTTGTGTGCCTGTGGGACACAGCTACTTAGGAGGCTGAGGTGAGACGGTCGCTTGAGCTTGAACAGTCAAGGCTGCAGTGAGCCAGGATCGTGCCACCGCACTCCAGCCTGGGTGACAGAGCAATACCCTGTCTCAAAAAACAAAAACCAGGCTGGGCATGGTGGCTCAAGCCTGTGATCCCAGCACTTTGGGAGGTGGGCAGATCACCTGAGGTCGGGAGTTTGAGATCAGCCTGACCAATATGGGGAAACCCCATCTCTACTGAAAATACAAAAAATTGGCCGGGCACAGTGGCTCATGCCTGTAATCCCAGCACTTTGGGAGGCCAAGGTGGGTGGATCACGAGGTCAGGAGTTCAAGACCAGCCTGACCAATATGGTGAAACCCCGTCTCTACTGAAAATACAAAATTAGCCAGGCATGGTGGCAGGAGCCTGTAATCCCAGCTACTTTGAAGGCTGAGGCAGGAGAATTGCTTGAACCCGGGAGGCAGAGGTTGCAGGGAGCCGAGATTGTGCCATTGTACTCCAGCCTAGGCAACAAGAGCAAAACTCTGTCTCAAAAACAAACAAACAAACAAACAAACAAACAAAAAACCCAAAACTTAGCCAGGCATGGTAGTGGGCACCTGTAATCCCAGCTATTCGGGAGGCTGAGGCAGGAGAATTGCTTGAACCCAGGAGGCAGAAGTTGCAGTAAGCTGAGATCATGCCACTGTACTCCAGCCTGGGTGACAGAGCAAGACTCCGTCACAAAAAAAAAAAGAAAAAAAAAAGACGAAAACAGAATATATTATAGTGCACATGTACATGGGTTTCTTTTCTTTTTTTTGAGATGGAGTCTTGCTCTGTTGCCCAGGCTGGAGTGCAGTGACGCGATTTCAGCTCACTGCAACCCCTGCCTCCCAGGTTCAAGCCGTTCTCCTCCCTCAGCCTCCTGAGTAGCTGGGACTATAAGCACACGCCACCACTCCCAGCCTATTTTTGTATTTTTAGTAGAGACAGGGTTTCACCTCATTGGCCAGGATGGTCTTGATCTCTTGACCTCGCCCAGCCAGCATGTGGGTTTCTTTATGGCATATTCCTATGAGCAGAATATAAGCCATTGTGTATGTTCAGTGTCAAAGTGTTTTGCAAAGAAGTTGTACCAGTTTACATTCCCAATAGCAGAGCATGAAGGTTCCTGTTGCTCACTTTCTTACTCATAAACCATGTTGCTCATGTGGTTTTATCAGCCTTTTAAACTCAGTCATTCTGGGCTGGGCACAGTGGCTCACACCTGTAATCTCAGCACTTTGGGAGGCTGAGGTGGGTGGATCATGAGGTTAGGAGATCGAGACCATCCTGGCCAACATGGTAAAACCCTGTCTCTACTAAAACACAAAAAATTAGCCAGGTGTGGTGGCCTGCTCCTGTAATCCCAGCTACTCAGGAGACTGAGGCAGGGGAATCACTTGCACCCAGGAGGTGGAGGTTGCAGTGAGCCGAGATCGCGCCACTGTACTCCAGCCTGGGCGACAGAGCAAGACTCTGTCTCAAAAAATAAACAAAATAAAAATAGCCGGGCGTGGTAGCTCACACCTGTAATCCCAGGACTTTGGGAGGCTGAGGCGGGCAGATCACAAGGTCAGGAGATTGAGACCATTCTGGCTAACACAGTGAAACCCCATCTCTACTAAAAATACAAAAAATTAGCTGGGCGTGGTGGCAGGCACTTGTAGTCCTAGCTACTCAGGAGGCAGAGAATGGTGTGAACCCAGGAGGCGGAGCTTGCAGTGAGCTGAGATAGCACCGATACAGCGAGACTCTGTCTCAAAAAAATTATAAATAAATAAATAAATAAAATAAGCTCAGTCATTCTGGTGGATAACACAGATAACTTTGTGGCTTTCCTCATCACTATGGGGGATAACAGCTTTAACTGTTTATTTGCTATTTGAAATTCCTGTTTTATGTAATGCCTGCTTAACACTTTAGCATGCTTGGGAAGTGGATGTACATCTTTTCCTTGTTTTCATTATGGATTTACAACTTTGCAAAATGTTTACATCTTTGAGTCACCTAGAATTAACTGTGATGGAAAGTAAGCTGTAGGAGTTCAACTCTCGTTTTCCAGCTGGCTACTCAGTTGTCACAATACTATTTATTAAATAATTCATCCTAGATAAATATAGAATCAATTTTTATGCACATCCATTTTTTATCTATTGGCAACTAATAAAAAGTAAAACCAACACTGCAGAGCAGCATACAAGAGAAAGTATTTGAATTGAGATCTTTTATAAATTGCAATTTGAGAGACACAAATTGAGCAAGCAGCTAAATCATGTTCTATCCAGACAAGTCTGGGCAGGGACTTGTAAAGGTTCCTGGCAAGTTTATACAAGTGAAAAATTTTAGCAGAGTCTATGATTGACAATGCCTGATTGACAGCTTAGATGTCTCTTGGTGATGAACAACCTAATTTGGCATGGCTGTCTTCTCAGGAGATTTGTGATCAGGCCCAGTATAAACAATTCACATAAAATTCAGCTGCTTCTTTAGGATGTTTGTGATTTCGTCCAATTTGAACGTATCAGATTTCATCTGAGTATATGGGTGATGGGGGTCCAACTCCTTAGGCACTCCTGGCTCCTTTTTAGAGACCTGTGACATAATCATCTCCATTTTGGATTTCTTTTCAGATTTCCCCCTTTTGATTTAAATCTTTCCTCAGAAACCACTGAGATCAATTATTTCACTAAAGCCTTTGGTGCTGGAATAGATTTGTCCCAGGAAGTCATGTCCCATGGAGGAGGGGGTCATGGTGATGATAGTGGATGATCTGTGTCAAATGGAACAGTTTAAATTTGAGCAACAAGGAGGAGTTGAGGATGTGGGCCCCAATTGTGGTGCACATATGTGGATGGAGTAGGATTCATGACTGTAGGCCTAATCTGTCACTTCCATGTGTTGAGCCACCATAATTTTAGTTTCATTGACAGCAACAATGTGGCATCAAGCTGAGAGAGGAGAAAAGAAAGAACCAGCTAGGAAGGCAGTTACAGCAGGTGCTCAGTAGAATTCTTTCAAACAAAGGAACAACCTGAAAACTCAGGCTGCAGATACAGATGAGGGAACTACCACAAGCAGCTTGCCTAGAATATGCCCATAGCTGCACAGATAAGGAAGCAAGGCCCAACACAGAAGCACCTTTGTTCTTTGTGTAAGCAGCAGCCTTCCAGGAAATAGTTTTTTTCCTTTTGTGGGCATGTAGATGGTGGGCTGTGGTAAGTACATTCCTTGCCTTTTCTGGGCATACTTTGGACTGTGAGCCAAACCTCTATGAATCATCACTCCAACACTAGGCTGGTTGTGAGCCAAGGCTCCAACTGGTCCTTTACACCATTGTGCCATTTTCTAAGTGGTGCCTTTTCTAAAGACAACCACCAGCCAGCCAGCACACTAGGGGTACAGGGTGGAGCTACCAAAAATTCGCAACTTATGCAGTTTCAGTTATGCAAATGAAATGCCCAGACCCATCTTGTTCCTCTGGGTTCCTCATAACAGCCTTTGTACTCAACTGTAAAATGGCAACCCTCTCAGGTCCCCTCTCTGAAGTGGAGAGCTTTCCTCTTTCACTTATTAAACTTTTGCTCTAAACTCACCCTTGGTGTCCACATTCCTTATTCTTCTTGATCATGAGACAAAGAGCTCCAGGTAATACCTCAGACAACAAGACTACTTCAAACCATTTAACAAGAATATAGTTTAATGAAGATAAACATGACTAGTATCATAATCAAGAATAACAGGAGAAGTTGGAACCCAGATCTTAAAATATTTCCAATACCTGTAGGAAGTCAACAAAAAAGATCAGAAAATTCAAGATTAACCCAATTAAAAAGACTACCAGAAGGTATACCTTTTAAGGATCTGACTACTCTTGGAATCTTGGAGGTTTCCAGTACTACCCGAATTTTTAAAAATTATTATTTTATTTTTTGAGACAGGCTATCACTTTGTCACCCAGGCTGCAGTACAGTGGTGGGATCTCAGCTCACTGCAGCCTCAACATTCCAGGCTCAAGTGATCCTCCAACCTCAGCACCCCCTAGTAGCTGGGACTACAGGTGTGCACCACCACACGCAGCTAATTTTTGTAGTTTTATTAGGGATGGAGTTTCACCATGTTACCCAGGCTGGTCTTGAACTCCTGCCTGCCCTGGCCTTCCAAAGTGCTGGGATTAGAAGTGTGAGCCACACTACCCAGCCTTGAATTTTTTATTTACCCAAGCAGAACAAGAGGTGTTGGATATAGCAGACTCCTCCTTGAGCAGTGAGTAAATAATCTGAAGGTATTTTATTATCTAGTCCTTCACATGCTAAGAATTCTAAGGAGTTTTGTTGGGTCTAATGTCTCTTCCTACAAAGAGGGCAAATTGTTATTGAACTTATGCAAATGACTATATTGCCATAAAAGAAGATTAATCACAAATGGTTTCCAAATTCTGAAGGAACCAAGCAGACAGAAATGCAAATGTTTCAATTCAGTTCACAAAAGTCTACTTTACCCAATTGATCTAAGCTATAAATAGCTTAAAAGAAGAATAAAAGTTTTCTTGACTCTGAAAAATAAAATATAAAGAAAGTAGAATGTTTCAGATAAAAAGAAGTCATAAAAAAGTTCAATTCTTTATCAGTTGAGTCCCATGTAATTAATTCTTGTTTTTCTTGATGTCGGATTAGGAATCTTCATGAACACTTTAGTTTACTAATTAGAG
>NW_016829388.1:16806-69253 GCF_001698545.2 Rhinopithecus bieti | reverse complement strand
AAAAAAAAAAAAAAAAAAGAAGGTAAAAAAAAAAATGCCTGTGGATGACAAAAGAGAATAGTCATGGTTAATGATGGAACTGATAAGGAAGGGTGGTTATTTCTGTGGTGTACAACAATTTAACATAATAATCAGAATTATGACTGATAATATATAACAAGATATACCAGATCTTTTTAGAAATTTTATACAATTTTGAAACACATATTAAAAATGCATTTATACAAATACAACTTCAAGAAGGTAAAACGTTATTTCTTATTTGACAATGTAATACCTCCTGTATAATTTAAGTATAAGTTTATATTTAGGCTATATATTTATACATATATAATACATATACATCTTTTTTTTTTTTTTTTTTTTTTTTTTTGAGAGAGAGAGGGTCTCACTCTATCACCCAGGCTGGAGTGCAGTGGTGCAATCATAGTTCACTACAGCCTCAAACTCTGGGACTCGAGGAATTCTCCTGCCTCAGCCCCAGGTAGCTGGGATTACAGGTGCATGCTGCCATGCTGGCTAATAAAAAATATATATATTTATAGAGACTTGGTCTCACTACATTGCCCATGCTGGTTTTGAACTCCTGGTTTGAAGCAATCCTCCTACCTTGGTCTCCCAAAGTGGGGGCCATCTCACCCAGCCTGAATTCCTCTCCTCTTAAACTCCATGCTGACTATATGTGCTCCACCTCTCTGCTTCTTTTCTTGTTGACATTAATTTTGCCAAAGATAATGTAAACTTTCTTTGGCCTTTTGGGAACAAGATCTCAAACTGACTCCTCTAAGACTTGCTCTTCCATTTATGTTCCTCCTTCCTCTTGCCACCTTTGCTACCACATGAGGGCAACTAACAAAGACTTCTTTTATTTTGATTATTTTGTTTAATATTATTGAATTTTTATTAATTGTAGAAAGAGGGTCTCACTGTGTTGCCTAGGCTGGTCTTGAACTCCTGACCTCAAGCAATACTCTCACCTCAGCCTCCCAAAGTGCTGGGATTACAGGCATAAGCCACTGAGCCCAGCTGGTAATGAAGACTTATAACAGTCCCGGAACTCCCTGAGGACCCCTTGAAAGCCACAGACTCCTTTTCTGGGGTTGGGAGGACCACGGTTTTCCTCTTAGAGTCCCAAGAGTTGTGGGTAGATAGGTTCCTCTCAGGTCTAACTCTCTACTCTTTTTCATATTTAACCTTGATCCTTTTGGCTTTTAGATACGTACATGTGAGTTGAGCATAGTGGCACATGCCTGTAATCCCAGCTACTCAGGAGGCTGAGGGAGGAAGATCATTTGAGCTCAGGAATTTAAGTCCACCCTGGGCAACATAGCGAGACCATGTCCCAAACAAAGAAACAAAACCAGATGGACACATACATGTGTATGATATATGTTGTATCTACATGTATTTATATGTCTATACATATGTTTGTGTATTGTCTACATGGTACCAAATTAACTTAAAAATAAATGAGTGCTCATAAATATGTTGAAATATTTTTTAAGTTTATGTGACTTTAGTAAATCTTTTAGTAGACAAGGCTAGTTTAATATTGTTGGTTTAATAAAAACAACTCTGTCTCCTGAGTTGTCAGCAAAATATGCTTGTATTTAAGTTTCTTACTTTTATGATATTTACCTAACATACAGTAATAAAAAATGGTTACACTTAGAATTTTGCTAAGCTAAATTAAATTATGGATACTTGTTGCATATCTAGGTCGTTTCCAAATAAGATATAATGCTAAGACATTAATTACTAAATTTGAGTTTAAGCTTATATACTTTTGGCTCTGTTTGTCTGTTTGTTTGTTTGAGACAGAGTATCACTCTGTCACTCAGGCTGGAGTGCAGTGGCATGATCTCGGCTCACTGCAACCTCTGCCTCCCAAGTTCAAGGGATTCTCATACAGTCAAAAGTCGATTTTTGACTGTAGAGCTCTTTAAAAAATCTTTTGACCAGGTTTTAGATGGACAAACAACAAACATTCCTGTTTCTTGGCTTCCTTTCTGAAATTTGCACTAAGAACAAGGTTTTGTTTTGTTTGTTTTTTTTTTGTTTGTTTGTTTTTGCAGGGGTGGGGTATATTTGCCTATTAGAGGTCTAGAATAATCACTATTTTATTTATTTATTTGTTTTTCCTAAGACAACTCTGTCACCCAGGCTGAAGTGCAGTGGCTCAATCTTGGATCACTGCAACCTATGCCTCCCAGGCTCAAGCGATTCTCGTGTCTCAGCCTCCTAAATAGCTGGGACTACAGGCGCATGCCACAATGCCTGGGTAATTTTTGTATTTTTAGTAGAGACAGGATTTCACTATGTTGGCCAGGCTGGTCTCAAACTCCTGGCCTCAAGTGATCTGCTTGCCTCGGCCTCCCAAAGTGCTGGGATTACAGGCGTGAGCCACCATGCCCAGCACTAGAATAATCACTACTTAAAGCTGTTGTCTTTGAAATGTTTTAATAAACTTTCTTGTTGAGGGGATGTGGTTCCATTTAGCTCAGGAGAGAAGGCTGAACAAACAAAGGAACAAAAAGTTTTCATCCTATTTAAATATAAACCGATGTTTAAAATCAAAGATATACCTGAACAAATGAGAAAACCACAAATAAACACACATGAGACCAAAACCAAGAAGCCCTTTTAAACCAAGCCCTTCATTAAAACTTGGCTTTAACCAAGTTTCCCAAAGACGGAGCAAAAGTTAGCAGCCCTTACAAGATCCAGACCTCTCCCGAGGACAGCTTAGAGAATGCTTCCCTAGCAACATCTGGGGTGCAGCCCCACATTTGTTCACCATATTCTTTACGGCCTCAGTTTTTCAGCCAAGTGCCTGCCAGACCTTCCACAAAGGCAAACCTTCCCGTGTGTGCCCAGCAGACAGATGATGAAAAGAGACAGTCACTAAAAGAGGAAAGCAAAAGCTGCCCTTGGGGGTGGAAAGAATTATAAATGGGCACCTGAAAACCTCAAGAGTCACACCAAAAATTCAAAACAAGTAACCAAACCAACTCTTATAAATATTTCTCTCCTGAGCTAAAGATATTCCCTGAGGAAAGGAATTTTTTGGTTGGTCCAGAGAACTTGAGCTCTGTTTCAAATCCAATCTCAGCTGGAATGCTGCTTAACTACTTCCCTAAATGCTAACATTTGAAAAACATGGTAAGGTTTACATCTCCAAAGGACTGAGAAAGGCCTGGAAAATGCTGGAGTGAATTTTATAAATCCTGCAGCAAAGTTGAGCAGGCAATTTGAACATTTAAAGAATTTTCTGCAGGTGTTAAAGGAGAACACTCCAGAAAAAAAAGTTTTAGCCTTAAGAGTCCAAATTTCCAAAGGTTGGCCAGGTGCATTGGTTTATGCCTATAGTCCTAGCACTTTGGGAGGCCAAGGCTGGAGGATCACTTGAGTCCAGAAGTCTGAGACCAGTATGGGGAATATAGTGAGAATGCCATCTCCACAAAAATTTTTTTAAAAAAATCAGCCAGGCATGGTGGCACATGACTGCATAAGTCTCAGCTACTTGGGAGGCTGAAGTGGGAGAATCACTTGAGTCTGGGATGTCAAGACTACAGTGAGCTGTAATTGTGCCACTGCAACCTCTGCAGTTTGTCTCAAACAAAACAAAACAAAATAAATTTTCAAAGATATAACTGGGACTCAAAACCTGTAAGCCTTTCTATGGTGTATAACCAGATGCATAAATTATGCCTGAAGAGGGTGCAAGTATGCAGTTCCCCTCAAGATCTGAAGTTTCTTCCAAAGGTAGCCTAAGAAAGTAATGACCCTCATTATTATCAAGGCAATGAAGGGTGAGACAATTAAGATGAATTTCCCTGAGAGATGGCACATTTGAAAAAACAGACATTTTCAGACCCCCGGCTGACTCACAGCTGGTCATCTGACATAAGCCCAACAACGTATGCTCTCTGAGGTGGTAGAGACTGGAGAATAAATTTGCTGGTGACAAAGCCAAGCTTCTGAAGAAATTAAACAGGATGAAAGGAGAATTTTATGATTTTTCCTCCTTATGACAAGCCCTACAAAGAGACAGCAACAAGGGAAATAAAGACCATCTTTGGAAATTAAAGAGCAATAACCAATAGTACCTGAAGCAGATTCACAAGAGTCACAATTCAAAAAATTAATTGTTTTTTCTTTATTTGTAATTTTTTTTTTCCTGCCAATCTGAACCTGGAAAAGAAAAAACAGGGAAATTGTTTTACCTTCTTTCTTGACCAGGTACCAGAAATAGAAGTCTGGGAGAAGCTGTTTGGGTGCAGTGGCTCATGCCTATAATCCCAGTACTTTGGAAGTCCAAGGCAGGTGAATCATGAGGTCAGGAGCTCGAGACCAGCCTGGCCAACATGGTGAAACCCTGTCTCTAATAAAAATACAAAAATTAGCTGGGTGTGGTGGCAGGCACCTGTAATTCCAGCTACTCAGGGGGCTGAGGCAGGAGAATTGCTGTAACCCGGGAGGCAGAGGTTGCAGTGAACCGAGATCACGCCATTGCACTACAGCCTGGGCAGCAGAGCGAGACTCCATCTCAAAGACAAACAAATAAATAAAACAACAAAACAACAACAACAACAAAAAACAGAAGTCTGGGAGAAGCTGACTTTAGTAAGAAATCCTACCTATTTCTATTGGCTTCTGCAAATTCTCCCAGGATTCCACTCATAGATCTTGGAGTGAGTGGAGTGTCTCTACTGGTCCCAAATGAGTTGCCAAATTGTAGAGGAGAAAATATAATTTTTTTCTTTTCCTCATAGGTTCTTATTTGAGACACTCTCCAAAACAATAAAGCCATCCTTGTAATCAAAGCTGGCAACAGAAAACACCTGAAAAAAGGCCTGAATCTCAACCATTCAGGAGGTTTAGAACACAAGAGACTTACCCAATGAATTCCAGGGCTGTCAAGATCAATATATTGCAAAAGGGTCCTGCGGGTACCTTTGCTTGGTCCATGGTGGCACCAGAGATCAAGAGGGAACGTCTCTGTATCCCACTTCTGACACCATGTAATATAAACTAATAAGAAAACCAATGCTGTGGATCAGCAAACAGAAGAGAAGATATTTTAGCCCAGCATGATGGCTCACGCCTGTAATTTCAATACTTCGGGAGGCTTAGGTGGGAGGATCACTTGAGACTTAGGTGGGAGGATCACTTGAGCCTAGGAGTTAGAGACCAGCCTGGGCAACATAGTAAGACATTGTCTCTACAAAAAATAAAATTAGCCAGTCACGGTGGCACATGCCTGTAGTCCCAGCTTGGGAGGCTGACGTGGGAGGATCACTTGAGCCTGGGAGGTGGAGGTTGCAATGAGGCAAGATTGTGCACTGAACTCCAGCCT
The DNA here is from genome assembly GCF_001698545.2 of Rhinopithecus bieti. Taxonomy (NCBI): domain Eukaryota; kingdom Metazoa; phylum Chordata; class Mammalia; order Primates; family Cercopithecidae; genus Rhinopithecus; species Rhinopithecus bieti. Next base: position 63,894 of record NW_016829388.1, on the reverse strand, counting down.
AGGTGACAGTGCAAGAGACCCTGTCTCAAAAGAAAAAAAAAAGAAGGTATTTTAATTGGGGTCTTTCATGACTTGTGATTTAGGAGACACAAATCTGTTCCATTCAGACAAGACTGGGCAGGGGCTTATAAAGGTTTCTTGCAAGTTTACACAAGTGGAAAATTTTAGCACAATCCATGATTGTCAACATGATTGTCAATGGTTGATTGACAGCTTATATGTCTCTGGGCAATGATCAGCTTAATTCAGCACAGCTGTCTTCTCAGGCGGTTGGTGATTAGACCTGGTGTAAATAGTTCAAATCAAATGCAGCTGCTTCTTAAAGAAGTTGTAAATTTGGCTCAGTTCAAAGAGGTCAAATTCCTTCTGGGTATGTATGTGACTGGGGTCCAACTCCTTATGCCCTCTTGGCTCCTTTTTAGAGACCTCTGACATAATCATCTCCATTTTGGATGTCTTTTCACTCTCTCTCTCTCTCTCTCTCTCTCTCTCTCTCTCTCTCTCTCTATCTATCATTTATCTATAGTATGTGTGTGTATGCATAAATGCTGTTAAGTATTCCTTTGTATTTCACAGAATGCGTAGATTAATTGGAAGATATTTTCCTGTTTTTAATTTTTAATTTTATGTTGAGTCCTCTGATCCAGAGATTGTCTCTCCATTTATTTATCCAGGTATTCTTTCATATCTTTTTTTTTTTTTTTTTTGAGACAGGGTCTTTCTCTGTCACCCAGGCTAGAGTGCAGTGGCATAATTTTGGCTTACTGCAACCTCCGCCTCCTGGGCTCAAGTGATCCTCTCACCTCAGCCTCCCAAGTAACTGGGACTACAGGCATGCACCACCACACCCAGATAGTTTTTCTTTTTTCTTTCTTTCTTTCTTTTTTCTTTTTGAGACAGAGTCTTACTCTGTAGCCCAGGCTGGAGTGCAGTGGCTCAATCTCAGCTCACTGCAACCTCTGCCTCCCTGGTTTCGGTTCAAGCAGTTTTCCTGCCTCAGCCTCCTGAGTAGCTCAGACTACAGGCATGTGCCACCATGCCCAGCTAATTTTTTTTTTTTTTTTTGAGACAGAGTCTCGCTCTGTCGCCAGGCTGGGGTGCAGTGGTGCAATTTCAGCTCACTGTAACCTCTGCCTCCCGGGATTCAAGCAATTCTCCTGCCTCAGTCTCCTGAGTAGCTGGGATAACAGGCACACACCACCATGCCCAGCTCATTTTTGTATTTTTAGCAGAGACAGGGTTTCACCACGCTGGCCAGGATGGTCTTGAACTCCTGACCTCATGATTTGCCCACCTCAGCCTCCCAAAGTGCTAGGATTACAGACATGAGCCATTGAACCTGGTTGTTTATATCTTTTTATACAATCATACAGTTTGATGCAGTCTTTATAGTTAGGTAGCCTAGTTTCTCCTGCTGTTGTAAAGAAAATTTTTCCATTGTATTTCCTGATGTATTCTTTTGTTCCATATATTTAGTTGTGATAAGTATATATAATATGAAACTTTGCCATTTTAGGCGGGCATGGTGGCTCATGCCTGTAATCCCAGCACTTTGAGAGGCTGAGGCAGGCGGATCACAAGGTCAAGAGTTCAAGACCAGTCTGGCCAATATGGTGAAACCCCATCTCTATTAAAAAAATACAAAAATTAGCCAGGCATTGTGGTGTGTGTCTGTAATCCCAGCTACTCAGGAGATTGAGGCAGAAGAATTGCTTGAACCCAGGAGACGGAGATTGCAGTGAGCCAAGATTGCACCACTGTACTCCAGCCTAGGTGATAGAGCAAGACTCCATCTCAAAAAAAAAAAAAAAAAAAAAAAAGCCAGGTGCGCTGGCTCCAAGCCTGTAATCCCAGCACTGGGAGGCCGAGACAGGCGATCACGAGGTAGGGAGCATCGAGACCATCCTGGGCTACACGGTGGAAAAACCCTTGTCTCTACTAAAAAAATACAAAAAACTCGCCGGACGAGGTGGCGGGCCTGTAGTCCCAGGCTACTCAGGAGGCGTTGAGCAAGGAAGAATGGCGTGAACCCGGGAGCGGAGCTTGCAGTGAGCTGAGATCCGGGCACTGCCACTCCAGCCTGGGCGGGACAGAGCGACTCCGTCTTCATAAAACAAAAAACAAACAAAAAAAAACTTTGCCACTTTTTAATACTTAAGTATACTTAAGTTGCTAAGTATTGTTAAAATGGCAAATTTTTCTGTTACATATATTTATCACAACTAAATATATAGGGCAAAAGAATAAATTCACTATTTCCAATCCACTTAATATAGCAATTCAGCATTAAGTACTGTGATTTCTCTGAAATGTATTATTTGGTCTTCATCTTGTTTCCTGACACACAACTTCTAAAATCCTTAAAATCTTCATTTAAATAAACTATTTATTTAAATAAAGACAGTGTCTCCCTATGTTGCCCAGGCTGGTCTCAAACTCCTGGGCTCAAGGGAAACTCCTGCCTTGGCCTCCCAAAGTGCTAAGATTACAGGTGTGACCCACCACACCTGGCCTCCTTAGAATCTTCAAAGTGATGTGTCTTTTTGTATGCTAATGAGTTGACTTAAGTTTGGCAGCCTCTAGGTAACTTCAGTGGGGTCTGGTTACCTGAAAAACGAAGGTCAGAATAAGAATTGGGACTTTAAGCCCCACCCCTCAACCTCCAGGGAGCAGAGAAAGGCTGAAGGTTAAGTTGATCACCAAATGCCAATGATTTACTCAATCATGCCTACGTACTGAAACTTACATAACGAGAGGATAGGGTTCTGCGAGCCTTGGAATAGCTGAACATGCAGAAGTTCCTGGAGTGTGGCGCACCTAGAGAGGGCAAGGAAGCTCTCCATCCCTTGCCCCATACCTCGCCCTATGCATTGCTTCATTGGTATCCTTTGTGATATCCTTTATAATAAATTGGTAAATATGTTTTCCTGAGTTCTGTGAGCTGCTTCAGCAAATTAATCCAACTCAAAGACGGGCAACATAGTGAGACTCCTGTCTCTACAAAACTTTTTGAAAAAATTAGCTGGGCATAGTCGTGCACAACTGCAGTCCCAGCTACTTTGGGAGGCTGAGATGGGAGGACTGACTGAGGCCAGGAGTTCAAGGCTGCAGTGAGCTGTGATCACACCACTGTACTCTAGCCTGGGCAACAGAGTAAGAATCTCTCTCTTTTTTTTTTTTTTTTTTTTTTTTTTGAGACGGAGTCTCGTTCTGTTGCCCAGGCTGTAGTGCAGTGGCACCAACTCAGCTCACTGCAAGCTCCACCTCCCAGGTTCATGCCATTCTCCTGCCTCAGCCTTCCAAGTAGCTGGGACTACAGGTGCCCACCACCATGCCAGGCTAATTTTTTTGTACTTTTTTAGTAGAGATGGGGCTTCACTGTGTTAGCCAGGATGGTCTCGATGGGGTTGAACTAGGTGGCCTCTCAATATCTTTGCATCCCCAAACAGCAGCATTATACATTTAGCCCTTAACTAGAAGCACTCAAGGAAACCCAGACTCTGTGCCTCCTCTTTCATACCTGTCAGGCCACTGATCATGACTTTTCATTTCTAGGCTACTTGCCTTTTCCTTTTTTCTTCTTTTTGTCTTCTTTCCTCCCTTCTCTCCCTGTTTTCTTCCTTCCTCCCCTTTCTTTCATTATCATGAAAACATTTATCTCATATAATGACAAGTCCGGATGAAAACAGTGCTGCCTTTTAATAGGCTTGGTGCAAAAGTAACTGTGGTTTTTGACATTACTAGTAATGATAATGGCCGGGTGCGGTGGCTCACGCCTATAATCCCAGCACTTTGGGAAGCCAAGGTGGGTAGATCACCTGAGGTCAAGAGTTTGAGACCAGCCTGGCCAACATGGCAAAACCCTGTCTCTACTAAAAAATACAAAAATTAGCCAGGCGTGGTGGTGGGCACCTGTAATCCCAGCTACTCAGGAGGCTGATGCAGGAGAATCATTTGAACCCAGAAGGCAGAGGTTGCAGTGAGCGGAGATTGTGCTGTTGCACTCAGGCTGGGCATCAAGAGTGAAACTCTGGCTCAAAAAAAAAAAAAAAAAAAAAATTAATGGCAATAACTTAATATGAAATGTATACTTTTTTTGACAATCTTTTGGGGAAAGGAAAACACATTGTGATTTTGATTACCTTGAGGATGTGCTAGGTATGGCTTGGGGATTTATGTACCTTTAGGGACTACCCTAGAGTAAGCATGTTAATTATAGTGGCTTTTGTCCACTAACTTCAGAAGTAGCCATTAAATAGCTGCAACCTAAGTCCTCAGTTTCCTAATCCTCCCTAGGGATTTATTAAGTTTACTTGTTACGGGATGTTTTTATATGACCAATCTTTATATTTCAACCATCTTGCCTCAGTTACCTCTTCTTGAGTCTTTTCCCACATCCAACTTGTCCTTGGTTTACATCAACCCTTCCAAACTCATACCCTACTAGCTGATCTATTTTTTTTCCCAGTCTTACTTATTACCATTCCAATTCAGGCCTTACACTGCAGCCTCACATACTTCACATACACCATAATATATTATGCTGTAGGCAGTAAAAATTATTTAAACCCTGGCTTCATAGAGTTTGGAATCTTTGGGGAAGCAAGATACATAGACATAAAACTATTATGAATCAATATAGTCTATGGTTGCTTTGAAAATGAGAGTGATATAGAGTGTAAAGTCCCTCATCATATGCCATGAATAATGAAAGATTTAAGCAAAAAAATAGAAAGTATAAAGATGGTGGCTGGGAGTAGTGCCTCATGCCTGTAATCCCAGCACTTTGGGAGGCCGAGGTAGGTGGATCACTTGAAGTCAGGAGTTTGAGACTAGCCTGACCAACATGGAGAAACTCTGTCTCTACTAAAAATACAAAAAATTAGCCAGGCGTAGTGGTGTATGCCTGTAACCCCAGCTACTTGGGAGGCTAAGGTAGGGGAATCGCTTGAACCCAGGAGGTGGAGGTTGTGGCGAGCCAAGATGGTGCTATTGCACTCCAGCCTGGGCAACAAGAGTGAAACTCCAACTCAAAAAAAAAAACATGGTAAGGAGATTTGACAAACTATAGATTTTTACATTTAAAGAATCCTCAAATTAAAAGGTAAATAGAGAACAAAAATTTAAACAAGATGACAAACAGTTAATAACTTTAAGATAGAGAGCTGAATATTAAAAAGTCTTTATGTTCTTGGCCAGGCGCGGTGGCTCAAGCCTGTAATCCCAGCACTTTGGGAGGCCGAGACGGGTGGATCACGAGGTCAGGAGATCGAGACCATCCTAGCTAACACCGTGAAACCCTGTCTCTACTAAAAAATACAAAAAAATTAGCCGGGCGAGGTGGCGGGCACCTGTAGTCCCAGCTACTCGGGAGGCTGAGGCAAGAGAATGGCGTGAACCCGGGAGGCGGAGCTTGCAGTGAGCTGAGATCCAGCCACAGCACTCCAGCCTGGGCGGCAGAGTGAGACTCCGTCTCAAAAAAAAAAAAAAAAAAAAATTTTTTTGTTTTTAGGAAAAGTTCTAAAGCAGGGGAAAAAAAAAAAAAAAGTCTTTATGTTCTTAGGAAAAGTTCTACAGCAGTGGTAACAAGTAAGTAGCAGAACTGGCTTCACTTGCTGAAATCAATGGCAGCTTGCTTTGGTGAAAATGTCTTCAAAAACCATCCAATCAGAGACAGCTGAATGTCTGAAAGGCAGCTAGTCAGCAATAGTCTTGCCAGGACAAGCTACTCTCGTCTCTGTAACTAACACAAGCCATAGTTCTAAGACCCACTATTGCCTCTATAATCAATACAACCGTAAGGGTTTAAGGAAGAAGAAAGAAACACAAAAAGTGGCTCAACAGTCACAGACAAGTTTATTTTGGAGAATAAACCTGAGAGGGGATTCTGGATGGTCTAGGTCAGGAGCCTTCTCTCTGATAGACTAAGGGTATTTAAGGGTTTAGGAAGGGAAAGTTTATAGCAGGTTTGGAGTGTTTCTGGGTGGAGGAGAATTTTATTGTGAGGTTGGGATGTTTCTGGTCAGAGTGGGGATTATCTCAGGGTTGGCATGTTGCTAGTTGGAGGTGGGTTTATCTTGGGGTTGAAATGTTTCTGGTTGGAGGTGTCATTTGTGGTTTATGGTCATGCTGACATTAGCCATTAGGGTGATGTTTTTGGGGCTGGATTTAGGCATTTTTCAATCAAGGGGAACTTAAAATGGTGGTGTTTGTCCAAGATGGTGATACTCTCGCTCTGTCAATCTAGATCCTATAGTTATAAAAGGACAAGGGGCAGTGTGTTCTTTCTGCCTACGTCTTGCTAAGGGGAGGAGTGCAGAAAGTTCTTTCATCTCAGATTGACTGTAGGAATAATGCCATCTGTAGATGTTTTAGGGAAGTTGTCTGTGAAATGGCCATGATCATGTCAGTTAAAAATCTTTGAAAAAGGTTAATTAGGCAGGGTAAAAACATTAGTCCTAGGCACATCATTAGGAGAGGGCCCAGAAATGGGATGACTCATGTTGTGATTTTGTTCCCAAACCAACAATCTATTTGGCTACTTTGGTATTCCCTTAGTCTTTTAGCCCATCCTGTAAGTTTTTCATTAGCATCTCTTACTAGGCCTGATTGGTTGAGGTAGAAGCAACATTCCTCACCCAAATGGCAGAGGCCATTTAAGATCTCCTTTTTCAGCCATAAGATCTAGTTCCCATCTATTTTGGAGGATTACTCCAGCCAAGCAGTCTAGTTGGTCTTGCACTCTTATAAAGCTTCGGGCTATATCTTCTAAAGAACCCTGTAGTTCTGTTGAAAGAGTTTAAAGTGTGTTAAGGAGGTCGTCAATCTGCCTGCTCCCAATCTAAGTCTGGAGGTTATACCCAAGGTGGCTATCAAGGGAATTACATGGATTGCCCTCCTCCTCCTAACATATTGGGCAGATGGAATGGGCAAATGTTGACTAGGAGGAACTAGTACAATGAAGGGAGAAAGATAAACTAGAGTACATGTTCCGGTACAGTTGGTGGGGAGACCAAGATATGTATTGGTTCCATATAAGAATAATAAGCCTTGGCTGGGTGTGGTGGCTCACATCTGTAATCCCAGCACTTTGGGAGGCTGAGGCAGGCAGATCACAAGGTCAAGAGATCAAGACCATCCTGGCCAACATGGTGGAACCCTGTCTCTACCAAAAATACAAAAAAAAAAAAGGCTGGGTGTGGTGGCACACACCTGTAGTCCCAGCTACTTGGGAGGCTGAGGAAGGAGAATCGCTTGAACCCAGGAGGTGGAGGTTGCAGTGAGCCAAGGTCATGCCACTGCACTCCAGCCTGGGCAACAGAGTGAGACTGCATCTCAAAATAATAATAATAATAATAATAATAATAATAATAATAATAGTAATAATGTCTTTGTTGTAAATATAGGCAGAGATATGGAAAGAAAACAAGTGAATTAAAGATGAAGTGTTTTTTCTTTCTTGTGGTTCATTATTCCAGGTGGACAAAGAGGAGGCCAGAGAGACATCTACTATAGTAGAGATATAGGATGAGTTATTCTTTATACATTTAATATAATCAAATGTTGCACCATTGATATTGAGCCTTGGATAAAGGTGGGCACTACGGACAGCACAAATTAGGCCAGAGGCATTGGTTGAGGGAGAGGCTGTAAAATGAGCCAGTTGTGGAAATGCTCCATTTGCATCAGGTGATATGTGATAGTCAACTTGGTTAGTGTGATGGTCAGAGGGGTGTTTAACAATGATAGTGCATTGGTTAGGTGTTAAGGACCCTACAGGGAAATTTCCTTCAGAGGCTGAAAAGCAAAGTGAGGCTTGTTGTAAAAGGGCGGTTTGTGTTTAGTTATGGGCCCTTCAATGGGAGGGCCTTGGGGCTTGAGGCATTGTAGGGAATTGTAATAGGTTTGAAATGATTTGTTGGCTTGATTGGCCCTGGAAGTGGGATAATCACCTACCAGGGTGTCAGCTCTTTCAAAAAAGGAAGCTCCTTTTTGGAGTTTATAGATTACGGTTATGTTTTCTGTTAAAAGGTCATGAAAGGGTGTAGGAAGGGCTGTATAGGCTGAGGAAGACAGTGATGAGCACATCCAGGATTCTGGAGCAAAGGAAGAGTTAGCTTGCTGCAAGAAGGATTATGTAAGGTTTATAGAGCGTTCCAGTTTGAGAGCAGTGAGGAGTGGTTGTATTGGTGAGGTTGATGTGATTACAGAATTTATATTGAAAGAAACAAGCAAAAGGAGAAAAAAGTTATTTGAGTAGGAGTAAAGTCCTGGAAAGTTCCTTGAAGCCATAAGTCCCATAGAATAGTAAGGAGATGATCAGGATGGATAATGGGAGTTTTGTAATGGTACCAGTAAAGGTCCGTAACAAGGTTGGTTGGGAAGCGATGAAAGTTTGAGAGAGAGAAAGAGACATAGCAGCTTATTTAAATTTCTCTTCCATTTCCTCCAGGATTTGGTGAGGCAAAGGGAAGTGGGTTCTGTGGAGACACAAGAGAAGGCTGAAGGGGTTATAGATTTGGTTGTTTTGGTATGTAGTGAAGAGAAGTCTGTTTTCTTGAGAGAGGTATAATGAAACCAGCTGAGGAGTCCCTGGAGTTTTGCTCCTGTGGTGTTGCAGGGATCAAGGGACAGGAGAGACCAATGGGTGGGACAGAAGGATTTATTAGGTGTGTACCAGCCCAGAGGATTAATATGTAAAGGCTGAGCCCTGAACAAAGACAGGGCTTGACTTTTATACATGTATCTGAAAGGGAGTTGGCTATACATGCATCCAAAAAGGGGTTGGCCAGTTTGATGGTGCAAAACCTGTAGGGTGGGCAAGCAGATTTATGGAAGCAGAACAAAGGCAGTTTGTGAAACAGTGACAAGTTGTGCAACCTAAACATATCTTGTGACCTTGCACAGAAGGAAAAACAGGAACTTACAAAACTTTGCAAAATAATTACGAGAATGGCAAGGGGGGAAGGGGAAGCTGAAAGAGGAGAAAACTTATTTTCTCACCCATGCTCCAAGATGGGAGGGAGAGGCTCTGGGGCCCATCCCTTGAGGGCCCTGGCTCTGCAGACAGTGGTGTCAAAGCCCTGCCAGAGCCCTGCCTATTGCGGGGCCTCAGAGTGAGTTAGGCTATTACAAGAAACTTGTTTTTTTTTTTCTTCCCCTTCTTCAGTGGGTGTAGTAAAGATGATCTGGTAAGGCTGGGTGTGGTGGCTTACTTCTGTAATCCCAGCACTTTGGGAGGCTGAGGCGGGGGGGATCATGAGGTCAGGAGATTGAGACCATCCTGGCTAACACGGTGAAACCCTGTCTCTAATACAAAAAATTAGCTGGGCCTGGTGGCAGGTGCCTGTGGTCCCAGCTACCTGGGAGGCTGAGGCAGGAGAAGGGTGAACCCGGGAGGTGGAGCTTGCAGTGAGCAGAGATCACACCACTGCACTCCAGCCTGGCAGACAGAGTGAGACTCCGTCTCAAAAAAAAAAAAAAAAAAAAAGATGATCTGGTAAGACCCATTCCATTTAAGTGTGAGGGGAGGATTGATTGAGGGGAGGACTGAGATCTTTTACCAGAACCTAGTCTCCTGGCTGTAGGAAGCAATTAGAGGAGTCGGCAATGGATTGTGGCAGGTATTCATCAGCATATTCCCAAATGAAATGGCAGATAGTATGCAGAAGAAGGCAAACAAGGCCAGGTGTGGTGGCTCACGCCTGTATTCCCAGCACTTTGGGAGGCCAAGGCGGGTGGATCACAAGGTCAGGAGATTGAGATCATCCTGACTAGCATGGTGAAACCCTGTCTCTACTAAAAATACAAAAAAATTAGCCGGGCGTCGTGGTGGGCGCCTGTAGTCCCTGCTACTCAGGAGACTGATGCAGGAAAATGGTGTGAACCCAGGAAACGGAGCTTGCATTGAGCCAAGATCATGCCACTGCACTCCAGACTGGGTGACAGAGCAAGACTGGATCTCAAAGAAAAAAAAAAAAAAGGGAAGAGGGGAAATGAGAGGGGTTGGTAGAGGTAGGGCTTGACCCTGAGGTGGAGCAAAAGGGTCGAGTGGTCTCCCATATCCCATACATGAGTTCAAAGGAGCTGGGCATTAAAGGCTTATGTGGGAGCACCAAATTTGAGAAGGGCCAAAGGTAAAAGAGTAACCCAGTCTGTATGTGTCTGGAGTGAGTACCTGGTGAGGGTGTTTTTTAGAATGCCATTCATTTTTTCACCCTTTCCCTAAGATTGAGGTCAATAGGGATGCAGAGCTTCCAGGTGATTTGCAGGGCTTGTGCAAGTGTTTGAGTAATTTCAGAAGTGAATTCAGGACCATTATCAGATTGAAGAGAAAGAGGCATCCTGAACCTGGGGATGATTTCTGTTATGAATTTGGAGGTGACAGAGAAGCTCTTTCAACCCATCCTGAAAAGGTATCAACTGGAACCAAAAGAAATCAGACTTTTTTACTGGGGGCAAATGGGTAAAATCAATTTGCCAGTCCTGTCTTGGAAGGTGTCCCCTCGCTTGATGGGTTGGGAAAGAAGGGGGTCTAGTGTCAGAGTTGGGTGAAGCTTTCTGGCAAATAGAGCATTAATGGGAAATGGCTTTCAGCTGTTCCTTTATATCTGGGGTTTTATGTATGTAGAAACTTAAGAAATGTTGTAGAGGGGAATGGCTAGTGTAGAAGAGGTTGTGGGTGTCCTGTAAAATACTTGTTTTTTCAGAGTCAGGTAGGACTAATTTGTTTTGTATGAACCAGTATGGGGTTTGAATTGTGCCCCGCCACGACTGGTTGTTGTATTTGGTGTTCTGGATAAAAGGAGGGGAAATGTTGTGTGAGGGGAAATAGGTATTGAGGAATTGGATGATTGGTTGAGGTGTGCCCAATAGTCAGCCTCACAGTTCCCTAAAGAAATATGGCTTTTATCTGACTGATGTCCTTTGCTATGGATAACTACATCCTTTTCTGGAAGTAGAGCTGCCTTTAGTAGATGATGGATTCGTTTTCCATTAATGATAGGAGTTCCCTTAGCCATGAGATAGCCCAGCTTGCTCCAAATTTGGGCATTGGAATGGATGATTTTATAGGCATATTTAGAGTTGGTGTATATATTAACTTGTTTTTTTTTTTTTTTTTTGTTTGTTTGTTTTTGTTTTTGTTTTTTTTTTGCTAGGATTAGTGCTCTTATTAGGGCAACTAATTCTGTTTGTTGGGAGGATGTGCCCAAAAGCAAACAGGGCAACCTCTACAACTCTTCTTGGTGGGAGAGAGTGGATATCATCATGATAAATGGTAAAATTTGCTATCCATAATTGGAAATATCCCCCAGTGATGGCATATGCTGTTTGGAGGGGAGGATTTTTTGATGCACTGCCATCAATCTGGGGCTCCCTTTGTGTTAGTGGAAGTAAGGTGAGAGAACGTGGTGAAAGAAGCATGAGTGTTGGTCGGGGTCCAAAATTGGTAGCAGAATTAGTGGGGGAACATCTATGAAGAGAAATAGAGGGTTGAAAGAGGGTTGAATGTAGGGCTTGCATGTGAGAGGATGAGATGGAAGTGAGCATCTTATGACTGAGCATACCTTATAGACTGTGAGAAGAAAATACCTAGAGGGGTTCGTAGAATGTGAGTTTTCGTGCCTCAGGGACAATTAAAGAGGCTGTGGCCAAAGTTTTTAAGCAAAGGGGCCAGTTTTTTAAAATGGGGTCTAGTTGTTTTGAAAAATATGCCACTAGTTGGAGGGAATCTCCCATGGGTTGGTCTAACAGTCCAAGGGCCTGATTATGAGAACTGTGTAAATATAGGTGAAAAGGTCTGAGGGGATTTGGAAGTCCTAAAGCAGGGGCCTGTAATAAAGCACGTTTTAGGTGAGACAAAACATGATAAAGGTCTGGGTTGGGAGTGAGTGGTTGATCAAGATTTTGTAGGGCTGGGCACAGTGGTTTATGCTAGTAATCCCAGCACTTGGGGAGGCTAAAGTGGGTGGATCATGAGGTCAGGAGATTGAGACCATCCTGGCTAACATGGTGAAGCCCCGTCTCTACTAAAAATACACACACAAAAAATTAGCCTGGCGTGGTGGCAGGCGCCTGTAGTCCCAACTACTCGGGAGGCAGGAGAATGGCGTGACCCCAGGAGGCGGAGCTTGCAGTGAGCTGAGATTGTGCCACTGCACTCCATCCTGGGTGACAGAGCGAGACTACATCCAAAAATAAAAAATAAAAAAATTTCCTTTTGTGTGTTCATAAAGAGATTTAGAGATAATGGCAAAATTTGCTGCCCTTAATCAGAAATATCCCACTAATCTGAGGAAAGAAATAAGTCCCTTTTTGTTTTAGGAAATGGAATTTGTTGAATGGCTTGCTTTCATGTCAGCAGAATTTCTTGGGTATTTGTATTTATGATTAATCCTAGATATAAAACTTTTGGAGAAGTTAATTGTACCCACATTCAGCCAAAAAATTTAAAAACCTGGTGGCGTTTTGAATACAATATTCTAGAGACAGGCTGCAAATAAATAAATAGTCAACATATTAAAACAAAATGCTAGGTTGCAGAGATAGTTGGGAGAGGTCCAACTGAAGTACCTGACCAAAATAGTGAGGGCTGCCCCTAAACCCCTGGAGGAGGACAGTCCAGGTGAGTTGTTGGGAGTAGCCTGTGTCAGAGTGAGTCCAAGTGAAACCAAAAAGGTTTTGAGAAGAGGGATGTAGAGGGATAGTAAAAAAGGCATATTTGAGGTCTAATACAGAGAAATGGCTAGTGCTGGGAGGAATTCGTGACACTAGGGTATAGGGCTTTGGGACAACAGGACAAACAAGAACAATAGTAGAGTTGATTTGTCACAAATCCTGAACCAGTCTATAGGAGCCATCCAGTTTTTTAAGGGAGAATAGGAGTATTGTGGGGAGAATGGGTGGGAATTAAAATACTGGCAGCCAAAACTCAGGAGATAATGGGCTTGAGTCCCCATAATCCATTAGGGTTGAGGGGATATTGTGGGACCACTATTTAGTGCTTAAGATCCTTCAGTGAAATGGATTGCAGAGTGGTGGGTAGCTGCAATGGGGGAGTTGGTGTTCCATACTATGGGATTTACATGGCTGAGGAATCTGGGATTTAAGTCTGTTTGATGTGGGGTGTGTGAGAAGGGGTTCTGTTCTTGATATAATAATAAATAAGGGTGGCTTTGGTGTAGGTTGATAAATGAATGATTCCTCCCGGTTTGTGTAGGATGTCCCTTCCTAGTAAAGGAGTGGGACAATGAGGAATGACCGAGAAAGAGTGAGTGAGGGTGACTCCCTGAAATGAGTAGTATAGAGGCAGTGTGTTTTATGGGGTTTCTTGTATGCCCTTCCTGCCAACAACAGAAATGGATGAATATCCTAATGGGTCTTGATATTCAGTTAATACAGATAGACTTGTCCCAGTATCGAAAAGAAAGGCAATAATCTTCCTGGATACTGTCCCAATTACCTTGGGTTCCGTAGACTCACTAGATATAAGGGTGAAGGATCCCAGGGATCCTCAGTCATCAGTTGTCAGCACCAACAGTGAAGAGATCCTGTGATGATTGGCGAACTTTATTATGAGCCACACCTGAATAGGGAAGGTGTCCCCATTGGGGGCAGTTCATCTTCCTGTGTCCCCAAAGACCACAAGTTGGGCAAGGCTTGGTGGGAGGCCAGGGGTTAGGACAAGTCTTTGCCCAGTGTCCAGGGTTGCCACATTGGAAACTGATTCCCCAAGAGGTGAGGGAGTTTCCTTTTGGGTTATTAGGAGGCTTTGTGTAACTTGACTTTTGGACAGCAGAGGCTAGCATCTGGTATTTTAAATGGAGATGTTTCTTTTTAAATTTGTGTTCCTTGGCCGGGCGCAGTGGCTCAAGCCTGTTAATCCCAGCACTTTGGGAGGACCGGAGAGGCGGCGGCATCACAAAGGTCGGAGATCGAGACTATCCTGGACTAACAACGGTGAAAACCCCCGCTCTTACTAAAAAAATACAAAAAACTAGGCCGGGCGAGGTGGCGGGCGCCTGTAGTTCCCAGCTTTACTCGGGAAGCGCTGAGGCAGGAGAATGGCTCTGAACCCGGGAGGCGGAGCTTGCAGTGAGCTGAGAATTTCGACCACTGCCACCTCAGCCTTGGGCCGACAGAGTGAGGACTCCATCTCAAAAATAAATAAATAAATAAAAAATAAAATAAAATAAAAAAAATTTGGCGGCGCGTGGGCTCAAGGCCTGTAAATCCCAGCACTTTGGGAGGCCGATGACGTGCGGGATTCCACGAGTCAGGAAGATCGAGGGGGACCATTCCTGGCTAACACGGTGAAACCCCGTCTCTACTAAAAAACTACAAAAAACTAAGGCCGGCGAGGTTGCGCGCCTGTAGTCCCAAGCTACCCGGGGGAGGGCTGAGGCAGGAGAATGGGCGTGAACCCGGGAGCGGAGCGCAGGTGAGGCTGGAGATCCCGGCCACAGCACTCCAGCTTGGGGTGACCAGAGCGAGGACTCCGTCTCAAAAAAAAAAGGAAAATAAAAAAAAAAATAAAAATAAAAAATAAAATAAAATAAAAAATAAAAAATTTGTGTTCCTCATCTTTGTTGTTAAAGATACAGAGGGCCACATTTAGGAGGTCCTGCTGGGGTGTCTGGGGACCTTCCTCTAATTTTTGTAATTTTTTCTGGCTATCTGGGGCAGATTGGGAAACAAATTGGAGGTGGAGAAAAGTTTGACCTTCTTTAGATTCTGGGTCCAAATTGGTATATTTTAGCATAGCTTCAGTGAGGCATGATAAGAAAAGGGCAGGATTTTCCTGGAGCTCTTGTGTAATTTCTGAGTTTTTCATCACTAACTGCCTTATGAGCATTTTTGTCCAGGCCTACGAGAAGACAGGTAATCATGCGGTCTCTTCACCTGATTGGAGACCATTGTCTCCCTGTTGGTAAGTCCAATCTGGGTCTCTATGGGGGACTGCATCATTGGCCACTGGATTTTGTATAGGGGCTTGATTATGGAGTTCATCTGTGTGTGTTTCAGCTGAATGCCGGATGTGCTATTTTTCGTCAGGAATGAGGGTGGAGGTTAGAATGATATAAATGTCATGCCAAGTTAAATTAAAGGATTGGATTATGTTCATGAATTCCTTGCAATAATGAGATGAATTTTCAGAGAAAGATCCAGGTGCTGTTCGATCTGTGACAAGTCAGACATGGAGAAATGGACATGAACATGAGCAATGACTTCAGCTCCAGCCACTTACTGGAGAGGGAGAATGGCAGATGTGGTTTGACTGGTTGGAGTAGTTTTTGAATGGGTAATGGGTGGAGAAGGAGGAGGGGCGGGGTTTGGGGCTAAAGGCTTGGGGCAGGAGGGGCCAAAGGGGTGGACAGGCAAGGAACAGATGCAGAGGGCTGAGAGTACAGAGGGGGTTCATCTGCAGGATCAAAAGGGGTTTCAGAGGAAGGGGTTTTGGAGAAAGGAGAGAGCTGGGGAGGGTTTTCATTAAGAAGAAGGATTTCGTGAGGGTTGCAAGCTTGACGTGGGGAGGGTTGGGATTTAAGGTAGAAGAAAGCCTGAGTATAGGGAACCTCTTGCTATTTGCCATTCCTGGTGATAAAGGTGTCAAGGTCCCTGAGAATTTGAAAGTCAAAAGTGCTGTTTTTGGACCATCGCCTGTCATTATCTAATTTGTACTGGGGTCAGGCTGTGTTGCAATAAAAAACTAAACGTTTTGGCTTTAGGTCTCCCTGTAAGCTAAGTTTGGCAAGGTTGTGAAGGAGACACCCCAGTGGGGAGGACGTAGGAATGTGAGATTGTTTGGCACCATGTAGACTGGTAAGAGGAAGCCAAGGGTGCCTGTTTTTGTTCTAGGCCTCCACAGACAAAAGACAGAGACCCAGAATCCTCTTTACAAAGAGAAGGGTAAAGCTGAGGAGACTGGGGTTCCCCAAGATTTCTTCCAACTTAGTCCCACTGGGCCTCTGAGCACTGGAACGGCAGACCTGACTTTCCCAGGTACTGCAAGAAAGTCAGGGAAGGCAAATCTTATCAGTTGGCTAGATTAGTGTCTGATGTTGGGTGTTCTGGTTAGAATTGGCAGAGGGTCACCCAGACTGGAGCCATGTGAAGGAGAGAGAGAGAGAGAGAAGAGGGAGGAACAGGGGACAAGGGCTAGAGAGCGAAGTATCTGTTGCAGGTGGTTAGAGGTGGATTCCTGAGACCTGAGGGTTTTGAGAACCCACCAGAGAGTAGCCCCAGCCCAAGCCTCACAGTCCCCTTCAGATTAGTTGTCCTCCTCATGCAAATTGCTTGAAAAGTGAAGAGAGAGAAAAGACAAGGCAGGTGGCCAGAGATCCTCAGGATCCAGGAGTTATCCTGGGATGAGCTGCCATTGCCCAGTGCTTCCTAGGTTGCAAGAGAGCCTCTGCTCCCAACACCCATTCCAGGTTTTGACACCAAATGTAAGGATTGAAAAAAGAAGACAGAAACATGAAAAGCAGCTCAACAGTCAAAGACAGGTTTATTTTGGAGAATAAACCTGAGAGGGGATTCTGGCTGGTTTAGGTCAAGAGCCTTCTCTCTTATAGACTAAGGGTATTTAAGGGTTTAGGAAGGGAGAGCTTATCACAGGTTTGGAATGTTTCTGAGTGGAGGAGAGTTTTATTGTGGGGTTAGGATGTTTCTGGTCAGAGGGGGGTTTATCTCAGGGCTGGCATGTTGCTGGTCAGAGGGGAGGTTATCTCGGGGTTGCAATGTTTCTGGTTGGAGATGTCATTTGTGGTTTATGGTCATGCTGACATTAGCCATCAGGCTGATGTTTTGGGGGCTAGATTTAGGTGGTTTTTAATCAAGGGGAACTTAAAATGGTAGTGTTTGTCCAAGATGGTGATGCTCCTGCTCTGTCAACAACCACTGGACAAATGCTTCCCACAAACCTCATAAGATCAGGAGTTTGTTTTCCTTAAGTATATTATGCATATATGATGAATATAGTTTTGATGAATATAGTTTTCCTTTAATAAGTAAGTCATAAATATTTATCCTTTTAATTTCAGATATTGAGAGGTAGACGTCTCCTCTTACAGAGGCAGATAAAAATAAGCAAAGATGTCATTAGATACATGTGCAAAGGGCATGAGACAACAATCCACAAAGGAGGAAATGCAAATGTCTTGAAAAATGAGGAAATGTTCAATCTTTCAAGTAATCATATAAATGCAGATTGAAATATTTAGATACATTTTTCTTTTTAAAAAAAGATTAATGCTGGTAAGGGTTTACTGAAATAAATGATACCAACTTAAAGCCTTGAAAAAATATTTTATCTCAGTAGTTTTATTTTTATCCCTTCACTCATGAGAGAGAGAAAAATAAATAAGGAGAAAGAAAGAGAGAAGAGGAGTGAGAGGGGAAGAGGAAGGCAGAGACGGGACAAAAGAATAAAAAAGAAGAAGGAAAAAGCCATTTGAACAAAATTTGGCTATGTTAAAAATAAAGTCAGATCAGGTATAGAACAAGATCCTGGAGATGTCAAACCAAGTGGTAAGAAATCCATTTTACAGGAGTTACAGCAGTTTATAGAGCATAAAGGAGGAATATGTTGACCTGTGTCAGGATTGGCTGTTATACATTAATATTTCTGTGAGTTCAAGCTGATTTGTCTAGAGCTGATTGATTTAATTTTACTGATTCATGCTGATAAGAATGTAAAACTTATGTTTTATGTTTTATGATTAGAGCTAGCCTTTGGGGGAAATAGGGATGACTTAAAGTTTGGTTACTTGGTTATGGGTGATTGGCCTTGGGGTGTATCTTATCAATGGCCTCCATTCTTATTTTTCTTTGACAATCATGCTAATGAGAGATAATAAAAAAAAATGAAAGAGCCCTTTTGGCTGTCTGAGTAGCACCATAGTGGCTGGCGAGAACAAGCACCAAAGGTGGCAGAAAGGGAGCCAAGAAGAAAGTGGTTGATCCATTTCCTAAGGAAGATTAGTGTGATGTAAAAGCACCTGCTATATTCAATATAAGAAATATTGGGGGCTGGGGATGGTGGCTCACACCTGTAATCCCAGCACTTTGGGAGGCCAAGGCGGGCGGATCACAAGGTCAGGAGTTTGAGGCAAGCCTGACCAACGTGGTGAAACCCCGTCTCTACTGAAAATACAAAAATTAGTCAAGCTTGGTGGCACACGCCTGTAATCCCAGCTACTCAAGAGGCTGAGGCAGGATAATCACTTGAACCCAGGAGGCAGAGGTTGCAGTGAGCCAAGATCGCACCATTGCACTCCAGCCTGGGCAACAGGTGAGACTCTGTCTCAAAAAAAAAAAAAAAAACTAGCTGGGTGTGGTGGTGGGCGCCTGTAGTCCCAGCTACTCGGGAGGTTAAGGCAGAAGAATAGCTTGAACCCAGGAGGTGGAGGCTGCAGTGAGCCAAGATCGTGCCACTGCACTCCAGCCTGGGTGACAGAGTGAGACTCCGTCTCAAAAAGAAGAAATATTGGAAAGATGCTAGTCACCAGGACCCAAGGAACCAAAATTGCATCAGATGGTCTCAAGGGTTGTGTGTTTGAAGTGAGTCTTGCTGATTTGCCAAATGATGAAGTTAACATTTAGAAAATTCAAGCTGATTACTGAAGATTTCTAGGGCAAAAACTGCTGAACTAACTTTCATGGCATGAATCTTACCCATGACAAAATGTATTCCATGGTGAAAAAATGGCCGACCATGATTAAAGCTCATGTTGATGTCAAGACTTCCAGTGGTTACTTACTTCGTCTGTTCTGTGTTGGTTTTACTAAAAAATGCAACATTCAGATATGGAAGACCTCTTATGCTCAGCGCCAACAGGTCCACCAGATCTGGAAGAAGATGATGGAAATCATAACCTGAGAGGTGCAGACAAAATGACTTGAAAGAAGTGGTCAATAAAGTGATTCCAAACAGCACTGGAAAAGTCGTAGAAAAGGCTTGCCAGTCTATTTATGCTCTTCATGATGTCTTCATTAGAAAAGTAAAAATGCAGAAGCAGCCCAAGTTTAAATTAGGAAAACTCATGGAACTTCAAGGTGAAGTTAGTTCTGGAAAAGCCCCTGGGAACAAAACAGGTGGTAAAGTTGAACGAGCTGATGGCTATGAGTTGTCAGTCCAAGAATCTATTTAAAGTTTAGACTTTTAATAGAGACAAAGAAAAAGTCCTATTTGTGGGGGTTGGGGGGTGGGTGGGGAAAGAATAAAAGAGACAATTCAGGTAAGAAATTGAAGAAGTCTAATAAACATTTTTAAAAAACGCACCTCAATAGTTATCAGATGTGAATTACAATAACATATACCACCATGTTTTAATGATTGAATTATAAAGTAATAAGGGTGCAGTAACTGTCTTACGTTCTTCTCTCACTTACTGCTGTCATAGTGGCCCTGTGTGTTTCTAACAATGCGATTTGTCTTGAACTATATTGTTTTCTGTATGCTGGTTTTTTTTTTCTTTGGTTTGGCATGTCTTTTCCATATACTTACTTCTTTTTTTGTTTGTTTTTCTTTCAGACAGCTTCTCTCATTGTCCCCCCGGGCTCCCGGATTCACGAGATTCTCCTGCCTCAGCCTCCTGAGTAGCTTTTTACAGGCACACACCACTACACCTTGCTAATTTTTTGTATTTTTAGTAGAGATGGGATTTCATTATGTTGGCCAGACTGGTCTTGAACTCCTGACCTTGTGACCCGCCCACCTTGGCCTCCCAAAGTGCTAGGATTGCAGGGGTGAGCCACCACGCCCAGCCTGCTTACTTTCTATTCTATTTTTTTGTTTTTCCCTGAGACGGAGTCTTGCTCTGTCACCCAGGCTGGAGTGCAGTGGCACGATCTTGGCTCACTACAACTTCTTCCTCCTGGGTTCAAGTGATTCTTCTGCCTCAGCCTCCCGTGTAGCTGGGATTAAAGGCGCCTGCCACCATAACTGGCTAATTTTTTGTATTTCTGGTAGAGATGGGGATTCACCATGTTGGCCAGGCTGGTCTCAAACTCCTGACCTCAGGTGATCTGCCTGCCTCACCCTCCCAAAGTGCTGGGATTACAGGTGTGAGCCACTGTGCCCAGCCCTATTCTATTATTTTTTGGCTATTATTTATTTTCAACCTTCCTAAGGTTGAAAGACTAAGACAACTAATACCTAAGTGGAGGTCTGAGACTGCTAAAGTCTTTCAAGTAGCCTGTAAAATGCATTTAAAATGTTCAATCTATCTTTGTTTTTACTGCTGTAAACTGATCCTTTGTGTCCCCTGCCAAGTTCATAGATTGAAATCTTAAACCCCAAGGTGGTGGTATTATGAGATAATTCGGTCATGGGGGTGAAGCCCTCATGATGGGATTAAAGGCCTTGTAAGAAGAGATACAGCGACTTTCTCTTCAGCCCTCCTCCCTCCATCATGTGAGGACACAGAAAGAGGATGGCCACCCACAAAGCTAGGAAGAAGGCCCTAACCAAGCAGGCAATCATGCTGATACCCTGATCTCGAACACCTACGCTCAGTTAGGTGTAGTGACTCATGCCTGAAATACCAGCACTTTAGGAGGCCAAGGCAAGAGAATCACTTGAGGCTAAGAGTTTGAGTCCAGCCTGGGCTATAGTGAAACCCCGTCTCCACAAAAAAAGTTTTAAGACTCAGTGTGGTAGCTCACACCTGTAATCCCAGCACTTTGGGAGGCTGAGGTAGGCAGATCATGAGGTCAGGAATTAGAGACCAGCCTGGTCAATATGGTGAAACTCTGTCTCTACTAAAAATACAAAAATTAGCCTGGAGTGATGGCATGCATCTATAGTCCCATCTACTTGGGAGGCTGAGGCAGGAGAATCGCTTGAACCCGGGAGGTGGAGGTCTCAGTGAGCCAAGATCTTGCAGCTGCACTCCAGCCTGGGTGACAGAGCAAGACTCTGTAAAAAAAAAAAAAAAAAAAAAAAAAAAAGGTTTTAAAATTAGCTGGTTGCAGTGGTGTGTGCCTGTAGTCCCAGCTACTAGGAGGCTGAGGTGGGAGGATCACTTGAGCCCGGGAGTTCAAGGCTGCCGTGAGCTATGATCATGCCACTTGCACTCCAGCCTGGGTGACAGTAAGACCCGTTTCTAAAAAAGAAAAAGAAACAGAAAAAAACCCCAAAACGGCCAGTGTCTGTAACTGTGAGAAATAAATTTCTGTTATTTAAGTACTCTGCCTATGATATATTTGTTACAGCAGCCAAAATTGACTGAGACAACTACTAAGGCATTTAGTTTATTCACCTTTAATGAAATTAGTCTGAAAAAATCTATTGCCCTAGTTTATAGTATCTTTCATCCCCCATTCTTATTTTCTTTGAGAGAGTCTCGTTCTATCGCCCAGCCTGGAGAGCTATCATGTGATCTCGGCTCACTGCAACCTCTGCCTCCCTGGCTCAAGTGATCCTCCCGCCTCAGCCTCCTGAGTAGCTGGGATTACAGGCGTGTACCATCATCCCCAGCTAGTTTTTGTATTTTTAGTAAAGACGGGATTTTGCCATATTGGCCAGGCTGGTCTCAAACTCCTGTCCTCAAGTGATCTGCCAGCCTCGGCCTCTCAAAGTGCTCAGATTACAGGCATGAGCCACCATGCCTGGCCTTCCTTTTTTTTTTTTTTTGACTTTTTTTTGGTATTAATTATATTCTTCCTTGCTAGTTTGGAAGTTAAATACGCTATTTGGGTTTGAGGTGTTTTCTTGCTTTTTGTTTTTTGGGTTGAATTTTTTGTTGTTGTTACCCTATAAGCTGCATTGTGATTACTTAAATTAAAAAGTTAAGCTATTTCTTTATCTCCTCCAGAACACAGACCTGTCATATATTTTAATATTATATTTTTTCTTTCAAATTTAAACATTACTAAACATTATCATTGTTTTACAGTTAATATTTTATACTTAACCAAAATCTTTTTACATGTTGTTTCTTCTTGTAGCTTCATTTAGGATCAGTTTCCTTCTAGCTAAAATATATATTTTAGATTTTCCTATAGTAAGGGTTTGCTGGCGAAAGAGTGAGTTTTATTTGTCTGAAAACAATTTTATTTTGTCTTCATTAAAAAAAATTTTAGGGCCGGGCGAGGTGGCTCACGCCTGTAATCCCAATATTTTGGGAGGCCAAGGCGGGCAGATCACGAGGTCAGGAGTTCAAGACCAGCCTGGCCAATTTGGTGAAACCCCGTCTGTACAAAAAATACAAAACTTACCCGGGCATCGTGGTGCATGCCTGTAATCCCAGCTACTCGGGAGGCTGAGGCAGGAGAATCACTTGAACCTGGGAGGTGGAGGTTGCAGTGAGCCGAGATCCAGCCACTGCATTCCAGCCTGGGTGACAAAGTGAGACTCTGTCTCAAAAAAAGAAAATTAACTGGATTTAGAATTCCAAATTTTCAGTTGCTTTTCCTTAGCACTTTGAAGATAACATTTCACTGTCTCGTAGCTTATATTGTCTTTAAGCCAGCTGTCACTAACTCTGCTTCTTTCAAGATGATCTCCTGGCCGGCATGGTAGCTCACGTCTAAAATCCCAGCACTTTGGGAGGCCAAGGTGGGTGGATCACCTGAAGTCAGGAGTTCGAGACCAGCGTGGCCAATATGGTGAAACCGTGTCTCTACTAAAAATACAAAAAAAAGTAACTGGACGTGGTGGTGGGTGCCTGTAATCCCAGCTACTTGGGAGGCTGAGGCAGGGAGAATCACTGGAACCCAGTAGGCGGAGGTTGCAGTGAGCCGAGATCTGGCCATTGCATTCCAACCTGGGCGACAGAATGAGACTGTCTCAAAAAGAAAAAAAAAGATAATCTCCTTTCTCTTCTGCTCTTTTATAATCGTTCTTTGTCATTGTTCTGAAATTTCATCATTTTATGTCTGTATGTGGGTTTCTTTTCTATGTACATAGAACATACCTATGTACATAGGCTGAAACGTATGCACATAGCATACATACATGGTTTATTAACATATGTACATAGGTTATAAACATATAGACATAGGTTGTAAACATATAAACATAGACTGAAAAAAACATATACAGCAAAAACATCACAAGAAGAAACAGGCTGGGTATGATGGTTCACGTTCGTAATCCCAACACTTTGGGAGGCTGAGGCGGGCAGATCACCTGAGGTCGGGAGCTCAAGATCAGTCTGACAAACATGGGGAAATTCCGTATCTACTAAAAATACAAAATTAGCTGGGCGTGGTGGCAGATGCCTGTAATCCCAGCTACTCAAAAGGTTAAGGCAGGAGAATCGCTTGAACTCGGGAAGCGGAGGTTGTGGTGAACCGAGATAGCGCCACTGCACTCCAGCCTGGCGACAGAGTGAGACTCTATCTCCAAAAAAAACAAAAAGAAGAAGAAACAGACGAATTTGTATTCAATCATATTGGAGGATTTGAAAATTAATAATTGACAGAAAATGTTCATCAAGTAGATCTGATATACATGATTTACCATATTTACTATGGCAGAAGCATAGAACACTGTACTAACAACTGCAAAAATCACATTCTCTTTAAGCACACATAAAATTTTTATTAGTTGAAGACAGATTGGCTGTAAATCAAATCTCAAGAAAATTGACAGAATTAAAATGCGGACACTCTCTGACTATAGGCACATGTGAGAGATATTGTAGGTTCAGTCCCAGATCATTGCAATAAAGCAAATATCACAGTAAAGTAAGTCACACAAAATTTTTTGGTTTCCTAGTACATAAAGTTATTTTTAAACTATAATGTAGTCTATTTAGTGTGCAATGGCATTATGTCTAAAAATATACCTTAGTTTTAAAATATATCTTATTTTAAAAATAGTTTATCAGTAAAAAATGCTGACACAGAGACACACAAGTGAGCACATGCTGTTGGAAAAATGGCACTGATATACTTGCTCAACACAACGTTGCCACAAACCTTCGATTTGTAAAAAAATACAATCTAGGAAGCATGATAAAGTGAAATGCAATAAAATAAGATATGCCTATGTATAATGCTATTAAGCTACAAATAAGACAATAAAAAAATAGCTAAAAAATTTCCTTTATGTGCTACGAAATAAGAAAGACACAAATTAAACATTTTAAATGTAATAATAAGTATTATAGATGACAACCAGGCATGGTGGCTCACGCCTGTAATCCCAGCACTTTGGGAGGCCGAGGCAGGCGGATCATGAAGTCAGGAGATTGAGACCATCCCAGCTCACACGGTGAAACCCTGTCTCTACTAAAAAGACAAAAAATTAGCTGGGTGTGGTGGCGGGCACCTGTAGTCCCAGTTACTTGGGAGGCTCAGGCAGGAGAATGGCGTGAACCTGGGAGGTGGAGCTTGCAGAAGCGGAGTTTGCAGTGAGCAGAGATGGCTCTACTGCAATCCAGCCTGGGCGAAAGAGCGAGCCTCCGTCTCAATTAAAAAAAAAAAAAGTAAGCTAAGTAGTGTGTAGAAAGAAATGTATAAACTTGGCCGGGCGCAGTGGCTTACGCCTGTAATCCCAGCACTCTGGGAGGCCGAGGTGGGTGGATCACCTGAGGTCAGGAGTTCGAGACCAGCGTGGCCAACATGGCAAAACCCCATCTCTACTAAAAAATACAAAAATTAGCTGGGTGTGGTGGCAGGTGCCTGCAATCCCAGCTACTCGGGAGGCTGAGGCAGGAGAATTGCTTGAACCCGGGAGGCGGAGCTTGCAGTAAGCTGAGATCACGCCACTGCACTCCAGCCTGGGCGACAGAGTGAGACTCTGTCTCAAACAAAAACAAAAACAAACAAGAAATAAATTTATAAACTTAAAAGACATATTATTAAATAATCATTTATAATAAGTCAGAAAAACAGAAAATAAATCCAAAGTAAAAGGAACAAACCAGTTATTTTAAAAGATTACACCAAATCTGGCAAGAATGATGAACAACAAGAGAGAAATGTGAACATACATTTTACCAAGTAAGTTATATGAATGGCAAAAAAAACCATGAAATGATGCTCAGCATCACTTGGTCATTGGGGAAATGTGAATTAAAACCATAAGGAAATATACTTCACACCCCCAAATACCACCTGTACCCCAATAACTTATGGAAATATAATAATAAAAAATAAAAACTATATTTCATACCCACTAAAATGACTCAAACTAAAAAGACTAACAATATCAGGTGTGGAAGAGAATTTGGAGCATCAGGAACATTGCTGGCAAGAATGAAAACGGTATTCCTTAGTCCATTTTCTGATGCTATCATAGAATACCCCAGAGTGGGTAAATTATAATAAAACAAAATTAATTAATTAATTAATTTATTTATTTATTTATTTATTTATTTAGGGGGGGGTCTTACTCTGTCACCCAGGCTAGAGTGCAGTGGCTCAATCTCAGTTCACTGCAACCTCCACCTCCTGGGTTCAAGGGATTCTTCTGCCTCAGCCTCCCAAGTAGCTGGGACTACAGTCACCACCACGCCTGGCTAAATTTTGTATTTTTAGTAGAGACAGCGTTTCACCATTTGGCCAGGCTGGTCTTGAACTCCTGATCTCAAGTGATCCACCCACCTTGGTCTCCCAAAGTGTTGGGATTACCGGCGTGAGCCACCACACACAGCCAAAATGTATTTGGTAAAGTTCTGGAAACTGGGAAGTTCTTGGATTCAAGGACAAGGAGCTGCATCTTCAGGGGCCTTCTTGCTGTGTCATAACATGTGAAGGCATCACAGGATAAGAAGAGTGCAAGGCATATTAAAAGACATATTATTAAGTAATCATTTATTTTATCGCAAACCCACTCTTGAGATAACTTATTCCTTCCCACTGTAACCCCACTAATCTGTTAATTCATGAAAAGATTAATCCATTCATGAGGGCATGAGGGCTGTCTCTTAAAATTCTCACCTCTTTTTTTTTTTTTTTTAGAGTCAAGGCCTTGCTCTGTTACCCAGGCTGGGGTGCAGTGGCATAGATCATGGCTCACTGCAGCCTTGACCTCCTGAGTTCAAGGTATTCTCCCACCTCAGCCTCCTAAGTAGCTAGGACCACAGGTGTGTACCACCATGTCTGTCTAATTTTTAAATGTTTTGTACAGATGGGGTCTTACTACATTGATCAGGCTGGTCTTGAACTCCTGTCCTCAAGCAATCCTCTCACGTTGGCCTCCTAAAGTTCTGGGATTACAGACGTGAGCCACCATGCCTAGCCTGGTCCCACCTCTTAATAGAGTCACAATGGTAATTAAATTCCAACATGAGTTTTGGAGGGGACACAAACCATAGTGGTATGAATACTTTGAAAACAGTTTGGTTTCTGATTATGTGAAAGACAGAGTTACCACATGACCCAGCAATTCAGCTGTTACATACTTCCCCAAAAGAAATGAAAACATGTCCACACAAAGACTTGTATGCAACTGTTCATTGGAGTTTTTTTCATAGTATGTATCTCCCAACTGGAAACAACCAACTGGTGAATGGATAAACTGTTTTACATCCATACAATGCAAAACTACTTACCAAAAAGAGCTACTTTAGATTTTTCTGTTTGTGAGCCAAAACAAAAGAGAAACAAACAAACAAAAGACCTACCAATACACATCACAACACATATGAATCTCAAAAGCATTATGCTGACTAAAGCTGGGTGTGGTGGCTCACACTTATAATCCCAGCACTTTGGGATGCCGAGTAGGGTGGATCACTTGAGGTCAGGAGTTTGAGACCAGCCTGGCCAACATGGTGAAACACACGTTTTTATTTCACTTTACCGAAAATACAAAAATGAGCCAGGCATGGTGGTGGGCACCTGTAATCTCAGCTACTCTGGAGGCAGAGGCGCAAGAATTGCTTGAACATGGGAGGCAGAGGTTCCAGTGAGCTAAGATCACGCCAGTGCACTCCAGCCTAGGTGAAAGAGCGGGATTGTCTCAAAAAAAAAAAAGAAAAGAAAAAAGAAAAAAGCATTATGCTAAATACAAGGAGCCAGACACAAAAGATTATACTATATCATTCCACATTTATAAAATTTTAGAGAAGGCAAATACTGCATATAGTGATAAGAAAACAGACTGAGGGTTAGATTAATGTGAAATATTTTGTCACATAATGCAATGGAAATAACATAAAAATAAAAAAGTCAGTATCTATCATCAAGATAGATTCTAAGGAAACTTCTACTGATATTTATAATTTATTGTCTATATCAAAGGCTATTTTATTTGTGGCTTTTTGGAGAGGCCAGTGGGGATTAGAGCTCTGCCAAATTACTCTTTTTGTGAAGCTAATTTGCAATCACATTCTTGTTATATGGAGAAAATCCTTGTTCTTGAAGAGAATTCTTGAAGGGAAGGGAAGGTTGCTGTCTTACTCTTCTTCATTTTTCCAGCAGATATCTAATGTATATCCACTTGAAGTAAGTCTTATTTGGGCAGTAGCAATATGTGTCAAGGCACTTAACATTGTGTCAAGTGTCACAGTGCCAAGCACCATGTCAAGGCAGAGGGAAGATGATTGATGATGTATGCTGAAGAATACTGGAGTCAAAGCTTGGAGAATGAGTTGAGTGCTATGGAAACCCTGATGACAGGGACTACAGTGAGGAAGACCTAGAGCAGTGAAAGCTTTTGCAATCTGGCCAGGAAGACCACTGGATAACTAGGTATCCTGGATGTATGCAGAGGCTCTACAATGAGATTACTCAGTTTATAATTTGGATTAACCTGTCGTTTCTGTGGGCTCACCCAGGAATTTCCCTTACAGTATGATGTAGAGAAATGCCTTTGACCACTCCCCTATCTCTTTATCAATACCAGGGTCACACCTTCTACCTAGCCTCTTTCTTTCCTTCTCCCTTCTTCCTTTACTTCTTCTTCTTCTTTTTTTTTTTTTTTTTTTTTTTGTTGTTGAGACTGAGTCTTGCTGTCACCCAGGCTGGAGTGCAGTGGTACCATCAAGGCTCACTGCAACCTCTGACTCCTAGGTTCATGTGTTTCTCCTGCCTCAGCCTCTCGAGTAGTTGGGACTACAGGGGTGCACTACCATGCCCGGCTAATTTTTGTATTTTTAGTAGAGATGGGGTTTCACCAGGTTACCCAGGTTGGTCTCAAACTCCTGACCTCACGTGATCAACCCACCTTGGCCTTTCAAAGTGCTGGGATTACAAGGGTGAGACACCACGCCTGGCCCCTTTCTTCTTTTTTTCCTTCCTGCCTTCTTCCCTCCTTCCTTCCTTCTTTCCAGGAATTAGTGTCAGTTCAGCCTGTTTCTTTTTTATTGACTAGATCAGGGGTCAGAAAACTGACCTGCAGCCTGTTTTTGTATGACCATGGGCTAAGAATGGCTTTATATTTTCAAATAGTGGAACACAAATCCCCAACATGCCGGTCTTTTGAGTTACATCTCTCCCAATCTGGATCGGTTGCTTTCTACACCGGCTGTTTCTGATCCCGTGATTCTCCTTCACCATTACTTTGCATCTCTCCTGTTTCCTCTATCCCTTCCCTTCCCCTCCCCTCCCCTCCCCCACTCCCCTTCCCCTCTCTCTTTTCCTCCCTCCTTTCCTCCCTTCTTTCTTTCTTTCCAGGGGAATTGGCAGGGGAGCAGGAAGTCAAATCTCATGTCATCATGTGACTATTGACACTCCCTCTTCTCATGTTTCTTCTCCTTTGTAGTAGGGGCAGGGCCAGCAGCAGGAGCTACAGAGCCAGGGCAGTAGAGACAGCCACAGCCCTGTGGGAGCGCACACTGGCAACTTGCCAATAACCTGGGCAATGGCTCCTTTAATGTCTTTTCCGTTCAGTTCACTGATGATCTTGCTGCACTGGTTGTCACTGGCCTTGTTATCTATATTGTACAGGACCTTCTTGATGTCCTTGGTGCTGGGCAAGGGGTTGCCCTTGAGGGCTGCCAGTAGGTAGGAAGGACGACCTTCTGTGTCCCAGAGGAAAATAAAGCCACACATTCCTCTTTTAGTTTGTTCATTTTCTTATTCCTGTGTTGCTGCTGAGAAATCCACAGCAATTCCGACTCCCCTACCACCTTTTTGTGCCACCTCCCTACCCCTTCTGGAAGCCTGAGAATCTCCTGTTTGTCCTAGATATTTTACATTTCACAATTATACACTTTGGTGCAGGACAATTTTAATCTATTATGATGGACACTTTCAATTTGCTCCTTCTATTCTGAGTGTGTTTCTTGAACTATTTCTTTCTTTTTTTTTTTTTTTGGAGATGGAGTCTCGCCTTGTTGCCCAGGCTGGAGTCCCGTGGCACAGTCTCAGCTCACTGCAGCCTCCACCTCCTAGGTTCAAGCAATTCTTCTGCCTCAGCCTCCCAAGTAGCTGGGACTACAGGTGCATGCCACCACACCCAGCTAATTTTTTGTATTTTAGTAGAGGTGGGTTTTCACTGTGTTGCCCAGGCTGCTCTTGAACTCCTGAGCTCAGGCAATCCACCCGCCTCAGCCTCCCAAAGTGCTAGGATTTCAGGCATGAGCCACCACGCCCGACCTGAACTATTTCATTGTTGATTTCTTCCCCTCTGTTTCACTCTTCCTGGAAATTCTATTATTTGGCTGCTGAACTTCATAGATTTCATGAATTTTCTTACCTTTTTTCTCTCATTTCCTATCTCCTTGTCTTTTTGCCACGCTTTCTGTGTAACTTCCTCAATTTTATTTCAATTCTTCATTAAAATGTTCATTTCTTATGTCTTCAACTTCTAAAATTTCTTCTTTGTTCTGTGAATGTTCCTCTTTTTACAAAATAACACCTTGTTCTTGTTTTAAGAATGCAGTATCTTTTCTTATCTTATCTTTCTCAAGACTGAGAAATGGAAAACTACAGAAACCACAACTTGAAAAACAGCACAGAAACCACAATTTGCAAAACAGATAAACTACTTCAGCAACAGCTCAGCTTGGACCCAGGTGTTCAGGAAACATAAAACCACAGACTTTTTCGCAGACACCCTTGCCTAGCCTATCAACACAGTCAGTGACTCAGCTTTGCAACTTCTGACCAATTCTTTCCTGCCCTAACTCTACCCTTCCTTCCTGCCCCTCCCCCCACTCTTGTTATCCCCGCCCTAAAAGCATCCTTTGGCTAACTCCTCCCCCATGAAACTTCATAAAATTCAAATGCTAAAGCTACTCGGCGTCCATTTGACTGACTTCATTTGCTCACTGTTTCCCTTGCCTGGCACGTTTCTAATAAACTAAGCTTGCTCTTTATTGTTATTCATTTGTTGTGTTTTAACCATAACAGATTTCTTTGCTGCTCTTTTATGAGAAGCTTTTTTTTTTTTGAGACAGAGTCTCACTCCGATGGGATTTCACCATGTTGGCCAGGCTGATCTCAAACTCCTGACCTCAAGTGATCTGCCCACCTCCGCCTCCCAAAGTGCTGGGATTACCGGTGTAAGCCACCAGGCCTGGTCTTTTATTTATTTATTTTTCTGAGATGGAGGCTCGCTCTGTTGCCCAGGCTGGAGTGCAGTGGCGCCATCTCGGCTCATTGCAACCTTCACCTCCCAGGTTCAAGCGATTCTCCTGCCTCAGGCTCCTGAGTAGCTGGGACTACAGGCATGCACAACCACACCCAGCTAATTTTTGTATTTTTAGTAGAGACAGAGTTTCACCACGTTAGACAGGATGGTCTCAATCTCTTGACCTCGTGATCTGCCTGCCTCGGCCTCCCAACATGGTGGAATTAGAGGAGTGAGCCACCACGCCCAGCCCACACCTGGTCTTTTATGAGAAGCTTTCACTGAACATGAATTAGTTTTCTTTCATCCATATAGTATTCTGTTTCTCCAGTGTGCCTTATCTGCTGTGTGCTCTTTGTCTTGCATGATAGAGGCTTACTTTAGAGTTCTGGAAATTTTTGGTTTCTTACGATGAAGAGTGAAGGACTAAAGCTAATTGGAAGTTTGGAGTATATGCAGAGCTCTTGCATTTCTGAGTTTACTTTAGGGCCATTTATTTGTTGGGTAATCTTAAATATCAGTTTGTCTTCTTTCCTCTTGGGCTGCTTAGATTCCTGAGAGAAAGGCGTGACAATCCCCTGCCTAGAGGGTAAAGATCTGGCTGACATGGTTTGGGCACTAAATGATTGATGAAGGCTGTGGGGCAGGAGTGGGGGGCTTAGCAATCAGCGAGCATGTGATTGTGTAAACCTCCATTTTTGTTTGGTACCAAAGCCCTCACCTGTACTTGATGTTTCCCAGTCCACAGACTCCAACTGCTGCTGAAACTAGAGAGAAACAGTCATCCAACAGCATGAGAGCGGGTAGAAGACCTGTATCTGTTCGTGATTCTACGATATAATCATTTCTGTTTTCAATTTTTCTCTACTGTTGCCACATAATTCAGCTTTCTCAGTTCTTTTGAGTTAGTCTGCAATCATCTCGTTGCTTTTTAGCTTTCAAAGGTTTATCATTGGCCAGGTGTGGTGGCTCATGCCTGTAATTGCAGCATTTGGGAGGCTGAGGCGGGCAGATCACCTGAGGTCAGGAGTTTGAGACCAGCCTGGACAACATGGTGAAACCCCGTCTCTACAAAAAATACAATAATTGGCCGTGTGTGGTGGCATGTGCCTGTAGTCCCAGTTACTTGGGAGGATAAGGCAGGAGAATGGCTTGAACCCAGGAGGTAGAGGTTGCAGTGAGCCAAGATTGTGCCACTGCAATTCAGCCTGGTGACAGAGTGAGACTACATCTCAAAAAAAAAAAAAAAGAGAGAGAGAAATGTGAGGACTGGAGATCTGGGAGGATCCAGGGGCAGAATTATATGGTTTGGCCGTGTCCCCACCCAAATCTCATCTTGAATTTTAATTCCCATAGTCTCCACATGTTGTGTAAGGGACCCGGTGGGATATAATTGAATCATGGTGGCAGTTTCCCCCATGCTATTGTTGTGATAGTAAGTTCTCATGAGATCTGATAGTTTTATAAGGAGATTGCCGCTTACGCTTGACTCTCATTCTTCTTCCTGTCGCCCTGTGAAGAAGAACGTGTTTGGTTCCCTTTCCACCATGATCATCAGTTTCCTAAGGCCCCCTCAGCCATGCTAAACTGTGAGTCGATTAAACTTCTTCCCTTTATAAATTACCCAGTCTTGCCGTGTGCGGTGGCTCACGCCTGTAATCCCATCACTTTGGGAGACCAAGGCGGGCGGATCACGAGGTCAGGAGATCGATACCATCCTGGCTAACATGGTGAAACCCCATCTCTACTAAAAAAAAATACAAAAATTAGCCGGGCGTGGTGGCGGGCGCCTCTAGTCCCAGCTACTCAGGAGACTGAGGCAGGAGAATGGCGTGAACCCAGGAGGCAAAACTTGCAGTGAACAGAGACTGTGCGCCACCGCACTCCAGCCTGGGTGACAGAGCAAGACTCCGTCTCAAAAAATAGTAATAATAAATAATAAATAAATAAATAAATAAATAAATAAATTACCCAGTCTTGGATGTGTTCTTAAAGTAGTATGAGAAATGACTAATACAAGCTCCTATTTCAATAAGTCATAAAAAGCAGTAAAAGGGCCAGAGTCAAGCATGGTGGCTCATGCCTGTAATCCCAGCACTTTGGGAGGCTGAGGTAGGCAGATCACCTGAGGTCAGGAGTTCAAGACCAGCCTGGGCAACATGGCGAAATACCATCTCTACTGAAAATACAAAAAATTAACCAAGTGTGGTGGCAGGCATCTGTAGTCCCAGCTACCTGGGAGGCTGAGGCAGGAGAATTGCTTGAACCCAGGAGGCAGAGGTTGCAGTGAGCTGAGATCATGCCACTGAACTCCAGCCTGGGTGACAGAGCAAGATTCTGTCTCAAAACAAAACAAAAAATGGGTCAGGCACAATGGCTCACGCCAGTAATCTCGACACTTCGTGAGGCTGAGGTGGGAGACTCACTTGAGCCCCAGAATTTGAGACCAGCCTGGGCAACATAGTGAGACCCCATCTCTATTTATATAATCAAAGAAGAAAAAGAAAAAAAGGCAATATTCCTTTAATAGTGTGAGTGTCTCAATGACAAGAAATCAGGTATTTCTATTCCCCTAGAGTTGTTTCTTTTCTTTTTCTTTTTTCCTCTCCCTCTGTTGCCCAGGCTGGAGTGCAGTGGCTCGATCTCTGCTCACTGCAACCTCTGCCTCCTGGGTTCAAGCGATTCTCCTGTCTCAGCCTCCTGAGTAGCTGGGATTACAAGTGTGCGCCACCATGCCTGGCTAATTTTTTTTGTATTTTTAGTAGAGACAGGGTTTCTCCATGTTGGTCTCGAACTCCTGACCTTGTGATCTGCCCACCTCGGCCTTCCAAAGTGCTGGGATTATAGGCGTGAGCCACTGCGCCTGGCCTACAGTTGTTTCTTACTCATCTGAAGAAGGCACTTGACATGTCCTGAAGTGGACAGTTAATTTAGATATTCCGCTGGGCAACTGTTACCTTCCTAAAATCAGATGAAGTGGTGATTAAGTTCAAATTTGTTTTCCCAAATAAGCCCAAAACACACTGAATATAAGTTCTCCATTTTTGCCAGATAATATAACCAAAGAAGGAAAGATAATGTTGGTGTCCATGCTGAATTGGTTGATTTATTCTTTACTAACTATGGAATGAGTATATAATTATAGGTAAATTTACCTTTCATATAGCTTCGGGTATTAATACTCACTCTTCTTGTTTCTTACGTTTTTGTTTTTTCCTAAAATCTTAGATGATTCCTCAGGTGAATTTGTGTAGTTCTCCTCCACTAGTATGTTTCTGGCACAGTTGTTGATATGTTGAAAGGGATCTGGTCCTAACAAAATCTCTTTGTACTAGCCCGACATGATTACCATGACATTCCTCACATTTCAGATCTCCATCAGATGATGATATCTACCAGATGCTGTCTCCCCATTATCACAGCCCTGCAAGAAGGTCTGTTTATCTTTGCAATATATCTGTAGGCATAGGTGTTGGGGATGACATGAGCTATTTTCTTGTCTCATGGTTATTTGGCAAGAACTATTCTCACCTGTTTCGGACAAACTACAGGAGCCAAGTGTATCTGAAAAGTACTTATTTGGCCTGTAATAGGAATGTCATCTTAAATAAGTTCCTAGCCCAATAAGCCATACAAAGCAATCGGAGGCAGGCCGGGTGCGGTGGCTCACGCCTGTAATCCCAGCCCTTTGAGAGGCCAAAGTGAGTGGATTGCCTGAGGTCAGGAGTTCGAGACCAGCCTGACCGACATGGTGAACCTTCGTCTCTACTAAAAATACAAAAATTAGCCGGGTGTGGTGGCAGGCGCCTGTAATTCCAGCTACTTGGGAGGCTGAGGTAGGAGAATTGGTTGAACCCAGAAGGCAGAGGTTGCAGTGAGCCGAGACAGGGTCTTGGCACTCCATCCAGCCTGGACGACAAGAGCGAAATAACATCTCAAAAAAAAAAAAAAAAGAAAAGAAAAGCGATTGGAGGTAATTCTTTTATTTCTCTTCAACTTTCACTGATATCAAAATCCAATACTTTAACCAGATTTTCTGGCTGACAGGCTAAATGAGATCATCTTCACATTCAACATCTTTCTCTTCAGTTTCCTTCTTTTTTTAAAAAAAAAAAGTGTTTTTTTGTAGGTTGTGGGGAGGGGTGTTTGGCTATGTTGCCCAGGCTGGTCTTGAATTCCAGCCTCAAGTGATCCTCTTGCCTTGGCCTCCCAAAGTGCTAGGATTACAGGAGTGAACCACTGCCTGGCCCAGTTTTCTTCTTTACATCTGGTCTTGGTTCTGTCATTTAAGATTTTCAAATTAGAGCATCTCTTCTTTTTTTTTTTGAGATGGAGTCTTGCTCCATCACCCAGGCTGGAGTGCAGTGGTGCGATCTCGGCTCACTGCAACCTCTGCCTCCCAGGTTCAAGCAATTCTCCTGACTCAGCCTCCCGAGTAGCTGGGACCACAGGCGCCCACCACCACGCCCTTCTAATTTTTTGTATTTTTAGTAGAGATTGGGTTTCACTGTGTTATCCAGGATGGTCTAGATCTCCTGACCTTGTGATCCGCCCGCCTTGGCCTCCCAAAGTGCTGGGATTACAGGCATGAGCCACTGTGCCCAGTCAAACATCTCTTATGTTCTCCACCCACAGGTAAAGAATATTTCCACCAATATTCCTAATTGTGTTTTCTCAAGGCAATTTGATAAATCTGCACATTCTTGTCCTTTAAGCCAAGGGGCTTACCTATTAATAAGTAGGTGGAGCTGTACCTGGATATTAATTCAGTAGCATCACCTACGAGCAAAGTGTCCATTTGGGGTGATCAATATCATCGCTAATTCTAATACAAAATGTTTTGGCATAGTCATCAATGACATGTAATTCCTCAGAATAAGTGGCTGTCATTGCTTCAGTCTCTTCATTCTGCCTCTGGTAGCTCCCTGTGCTCCCTTCAGCCATGTGGCCCCTAGAGCAGCCCTGCGGCTGGTGCTGACGTCCAGAAGCTCTGGGTGGAATTTTTATTTTCCAAATATTTTTTATCTGTGGTTGGTTGAATCCCCAGATTCAGTGTGTGTGTGTGTGTGTGTGTGTGTGTGTGTGTGTGTGTGTGTGTACATGTTGAATGTTGGTGTTAGTTTATACTTTATGTTCATTTTTGAAAACTATCTTTTTTTAAGACAGGACCTTGCGGTGTTGCCCGGGTTGGAGTGCAGTGGTACTGATTGAGATACTCACTGCAATCTCAAATTCACGGGCTCAAGTGCTCCTCCTGCCTGCCTCAACCTCCCAAGTAGCTGAGAATACAAGTGCCTGCCACCACACGCAGCTAACTTTAAAATTTTTTGTAGCAGTTGGGTCTCACTATATTGCCCAGGCTGGTCTTGAACTCCTGGCCTCAAGTGATCCTCCCACCTCAGGCTCCCAAAGTGCTGAGATTGCAAGCATGAGCCACCACATCCAGTCTGAAATTTGGTATTTTCATTGTATTAGTCCATTCTTGCACTGTTTTAAAGAAATACCTGAAACTGGGTAATTTTTTTTTTTTTTTTTTTTGAGACAGAGTTTTGCTCTCATTGACCAGGCTGGAGTGCAATGGCATGATCTTGGCTCACTGCAGTCTCTGCCTCTAGGGTTCAAACAATTCTCCCACCTTAGCATCCCAAGTAGCTGGGGTTACAGGCATGTGCCAGTATGCCCAGTTAATTTTGTATTTTTAGTAGAGACAGGGTTTTTCCATGTTGGTCAGGCTGGCCTCGAACTCCTGACCTCAGGTGATGCACCCACCTCAGCCTCCCAAAGTTCTGGAATTACAGGTGTGCACCACTGGAAACTGGGTAATTTATAAATAAAAGAGTAATTGGCTCACGTTTCCACAGGCTGTACAGGAAGCATGCTGGGGAGGCCTCAGGAAACTTTCAATCATAGTGAAAGGCAAAAGAGAAGCAGGCACGTCTTACAGGGCCGGAGCACGAGGAATAGAGAGAGCAGAGAGGTGCTACATACTTTTAAACGACCAGATCTCCTGATAATTCACTCACTATCATGAGAACAGCACCAAAGGGGAAATCTGCACCCAGGATCCAATCATTTCCCACCAGACCCTGCCTCCAACATTGGGGATTACAATTTGTCATGAGATTTAGGTAGGGACACAGACCCAACCATATCATTCATTATGACTCAATTTAAGTATTTCTTAAAATTAAAAAACATTTTTTTTTGTCTTGCAGTGGCAAATATTTCTTAATTTTTCTCATGACATCTGCTTGGTCCCAGGAGTTACTTAATGGTGCACTTTTAAGTTTCCAAGTAAATTTTAAGTAATCTTTTTTTTTTTTTGAGACAGAGCTTTGCTCTTGTTGCCCAGGCTGGAGTGCAGTGGCGTGATCTTCCCTCACTGCAACCTCCACCTTCTGATTTCAAGAGATTCTCCTGCCTCAGCCTCCCGAGTAGCTGGGATTACAGATGCCTACCACCACGCTTGGCTAATTTTTGTATTTTTAGTAGAGACAGGGTTTTACCATGTTGGCCAGGCTGGTCTCATACTCCTGACCTTGTGATCCACCCGCCTCAGCCTCCCAAAGTGCTGGGATTACAGGCACGAGTCACCACGCCCAGCCAATTTTAAGTAATCTTTAACTTTAAAATTTTAATTGCCAGAAGGTCACAGAGACTGTGGCCAATAGAATATTCTGATTAGTAGATATTTTTTCCCTCCATTCTAACTCTAATGCCCTTTCCTCGAGCTAAAGCTTTTCTTCTTAACTCTGTCTTCCTCTAGAGTAAGGAAGACATTTTTGGGAGGTTATTTTCCTCTGACCCCTGGCCACTAGTCCAACTAGTGCAACACATACCTGAATCTTAGAGTAAGTGGAGCATAGGATTAAACTGCAACTCATGCCACACATGTCATTTTTAGCCCTCTCCATGGTGCATTGCACGTAGGACTAGTAGATAGCATTTCTTGAAGGCTCACCATGTGCTGGACATTGTACTAAAAATATTGTATACAGTATCTCATTTAATCATCACAACACCTTTGTTTTCTTCCATTTGTGCATGAGGAAATGGAGGGAATGAGAAACTGAGTAACTTTCCCCAAGCTTAAGGTGATAATACCAAGAGAAGTGCCCAGTGTTTGTCTGACCACAGAGCCCACGCTATCTGAGCACTCACAGGAGATGTGCTGAAAAAAATCTTATTTTGTCATTTGCTGAAATAAGATTTGTTCAGCAAATGAACACATTCAGGGAATCTGTTCAGTAGTTCACGGCCAAAATGGAATTTGTTGCCACTGGGTTATGCATCCACATAATCCTCTGTTATCATTTTATATACTACACTTAACACTTGCTGAAAATCCTCAGGAATTTGGAATTGTCTTCCTTTCAGACTATTTTCAAGCTGTCTCTGAAACAAGAATGTGAAGAAATGCAAGGCTGGTAAATTATTAAAGTTGCTACCTATCTCTTAATGTCAGTGGTTTTCGTGTTCCATGTCTTTCTGAGAAACCAATAGACATACCTAACCACATCCTTGTTCTTAAGGCTTCCTGTTAATGCTGTTAAAGCTCAGGAAATGTTGATCTTTCTAAATTACTTAAGATAATTTGCAATCTTCCTCAAAAATCACTTTTGTTGCTTCATCTTGTTGCATAACTCTGCTTTATCCTCATGATAGATCCCATTTTCCACAGTTAATTACATATATATTTTAAATTTGTATTGTATATTTATGTTCATACAAAAATGAAATAAATTGAATACATATGGAGTACACTTTATTTATTTATTTATTTATTTATTTATTCATTATTTATTTATTGTGAGAGGGAGTCTTGCTCTGTCACCCAGGCTGGAGTTCAGTGTCACAATCTCGGCTCACTGTAACCTCCGCCTCCTGGATTCAAGCGATTTTCCCACTTCGGCCTCCTAAGCAGATGGGATTACAGGTGCACACCACCACGCCTGGCTAATTTTTGTATTTTTAGTAGAGACAGGTTTTCGCCATGTTGGCCAGGCTGGTCTTGAACTCCTGACCTCAGGTGATCCACCTGCCTCAGCCTCCCAAAGTGCTAGGATTACAGGCGTGAGCCATTGCACCCGGACTTATTCAAGTTTTGTGTGGTTTCTCTTTTTTGGAGTTTTCTTCTTGAATTCAATGACAAAAAGGAATGTTTGAAATTATCTTTTGATTTTAAATATCTACTGCTTCTACTTTAAAATGAAAGAAACACAATATGTACAAGTTAAAACAATAGAGCTGTTGATAATCATTTACTTTTTTATTGTGACAAAATATATATTACATAAAATATATCATTTTAACCTTTTTTTTTTTTTTGAGACAGAGTCTTGCTCTGTCGCCCACACTGGAGTGCAGTGGTGTGATCTTAGCTCATTGCAAGCTCTGCTTCCCGGGTTTACACCATTCTTCTGCCTCAGCCTCCCAAATAGCTGGGACTATAGGTGCCTGCCACCGCACCTGGCTACTTTTTTTGTATTTTTAATAGAGACGGGGTTTCACCGTGTTATCCAGGATGGTTTCAATCTCCTGACCCCATGATCCACCCGCCTTGGCCTCCCAAAGTGCTGGGATTACAGGTGTGAGCCACCGCGCCCGGCCTTTTTTAACCATTTTTAAGTGTAACATTCAGTCGCATTACGTACACTCACTGTTGCACAACCGTCACCACTGAACTCCCCCCAGATTGCAGAATTACTTTGGGAACACTATTTCGGTGATCTGAGGATTTTCAGAGGCTTTCAGTTGAATGTTCTTAATATAATAGCCCTCCCTCACTCCATCAATCAAAGAACAGTTGCTAAATATACCTTTTCCCACCGTTCATTCTGAGACTAGAGTAATAACCACTGAATGGCTCCATCATGCCATTGGACACACTGGGAAACTGACTCTGGTCAAGGTTCCATCTATCACCTGGGTTCTGTAAACTTCTACTCTGCGTGGTGGACTATCCTGGATTTGTTTTTGTTGTTATTGTTGTGTTTGTTTCATTTAATCTTACTTTATTTTCTCCTTACTTTATTTTCTCATCTTACTTTATGTCTCCATGGATTAGCATCAGTTCAGAGCCAAAATCAATTAACCTCCCCCCAAAATACTTACCTTTCTCCAGTTTATAGTCACACTGGGAAATGGCCCTGCTTGTCTGTGGGGAATGTTTTACTGAAGATCCGCAAAACACACCTGTGGTCACTTTGCAGTGTCCTTTGGGGTTCCAAGTCTGTGAACTAGCTTAGTTCAAGAACCTGGCGAAGAGTGTGTGAATTCCCACTACAGTGACTTAAACTAGGTTTCTCCCCACTAGACCTAGAATCATTGCTTCGATATGTTAAGAAGTACTTTGGGCTGCCCTTGTATTTAATTCCTACAGTCATGACTGATTACACGATGTTACATATCCCGAGAGGTCATACCCTCTGAGCATACACACTTCATCCCTGTGGGTTACTCTGATAATTGTACTCACCTTGTGTTATGCAATTTGTGTTCCCTCAAAATCTGTAAGTTGAAACCCTAACCCCCAATGGATGGTATTAGGAAGTGGGGCCTTTGGGAAATAATTGGGTATAGATGAGCTCATGAGGGTGGAGCTCCTGCTATAGGATTTGTGTCCTTAGAGAAGAGAAAGAGAGAAGATCTCACTCTCTTTGCCATGTGAAGAGATAGCCATCTGTGAATCAGGAGGCAAGCCTTTACCACAAACCAGCCATGCTGGCACCCTAATATTAGGACTTCCAGTCTCCAGAACTTGAGCAATAAATGTTCATTGTTTAAGTACCCATCTATGGTATTCTGACTGACTAAACCCAAACTGACTAAGACACCTTGTCACTGCAAGCTAAAGATTGCCACTGGCCTCTACCACTCCTGGATCCTTTACGCCAGTTGAGATCAGGAAATTCAATTCCATGGCAACATCTTTTGCCACCATCTCCTACTGGCAAAGAACAGCTGCAACAGAGTTTTATAAGAATGCTCAAGTTTCCTTACTATTGCATCCATAATGCCTGGGTATAGGGGACGTCCTCCAGGCTCTTCCAGGGATGAGTGTGTTTCAGAGTGACAGGGCAGACTATTCATAACAGATTCATGCATCATTCTTGTTTCCCTGGGCCTTTAGACTCCTTCCTCTACTTGCATACAATGTTCATAACAGCATTTTTCATAATAGTCAAAAAGTGGAAACAACCCAACCTGTGTTCACTGGCACCATCCTGAGGCTTAGTGTTCATCTGCCCTTTATTTCAGATGAAGAGGTTTTCCTTGCACATCCATTTATTCACCCTGTTACCGAAATGCCAGGGGTTCTGTCTAGGTCCTGCTGCTTGATCACTGAGACAATGGGTATTGGCAGGGAAGAAGGCTTTAGTTGGGTGCTGCAGCTGAGGAGATGGGAGATCAGTTCTAGATCAGTCCCAAATCCATCTCCCTGACTGATTAGGGTTTGTATAACAGAAAAGAAATATAACCATTTTTGGGAAAACAAGAATTAGGGAGGGGTAAAGGGGAGGAGTTGGTCAACAAGAAGCAGGTAGTTGCTTAGGCAATCATGATGGGTGAGAGGTCTGGCTCCTCATTGTCCAGATGCAGTGATCTGGTAAGTTTCAGTTCCTTGATAATATCTGGGAGGCCTGATGATTGGCTTCATGAGGAAGGAACTCAGAGTAAGACAAATGTAACTTTCTCAAGTTTTAAGACTGGGAGGGTCAGTTTTCTTTCAGTTTCTTTCTTTTATTCAAAAGAAACCACAAGTATCAGTTCTATCAGACGACTGGGCCACTTTTAACCCAAGGCATCTGAGTTCCTCCTCATCAAGGTAAGGTGACTTTAAATGTCTACAAAGGTGATATGTGGATTGTCCTCGGATTATGTGTTTGTTTACAGGGTGTGTGAAAAATTTCCCCTATCATTCCATCTTCATGATGGAAGATCTTTTTCTCCTTTCTTCTTCCTTCAAGTCTCTGTTTCCTTTCACTTTCCCCTGCAATCAAGCTGCCTGTTCTTCTGTCTTCTCCCTATTCGCAGCTGTAATTATATCTAGTCTATGTGAATTAAGGAACTGGTTTAAGAAACTGGTTTGTAAGCATGCATTTTAATCCTTTCAAGTCATAGTTAAGTTAGCAATTCTTGAACTTTTTTTCTGCAACATTGTGACCTAAGGAAAGCGGGGAAAGGAGCTTTTGGGGGATTATGAAGAG
This sequence comes from Rhinopithecus bieti, assembly GCF_001698545.2. NCBI lineage: Eukaryota > Metazoa > Chordata > Mammalia > Primates > Cercopithecidae > Rhinopithecus > Rhinopithecus bieti. The sequence continues at coordinate 22,212 of NW_016829388.1, read as the reverse complement.
AATACAGCACAAAGGTATACATCAAATATAAGCAAATGTATACTTCAAGACCTAACCATGCCACGTCATAACAGAAACACTTTTTTCCAGGACTCTTGTTGGCATCACCCCTTAGGATCCAGATATGTTGGAGAAGATACAAATCATTCTGACTTAAAGAATCTTCAAATCAGTAAATATTTTTTGAGGATCATTGCTGTATCACGTACCATGCAAAATGCCAGGAATACAACAGTTAAACACAAAACACACATGGCTCCTGCATTTGTGGACCATGTTTTTATGAACCTCATAGTATCAGCTAGAATTGTGAAATCACTGTAGACACCATCTCTACTCTACTGCAGAGAAGAAAACTTTTGCATATATTGGAGAACTGAGCCTCTAGTCATATTTCAGTATTGTCTCCAACTCCCTTTTAACTCAAGGCCTTCTTCATTACAATTCACATCCTAGAATAAAAACTTAGACTAGTTGATAGCCTACAAGAGTTGACAAGGCAGAGATACGCAGAGAAAAGAAGGCTTGTCAGAGTTTCCAAGTTCACTACATTGTATATCTCAGATGAGAGAAAAAGCGTTTCTCTCGTGAATTAAGAAATTGCTTTGGAGATTAATGAGGACAGAATGCAGGATGTATAAGAGTGTATTCTCAAACCAAACAGCTTTTAACCTGGGAGAATAAAGAGACCCAAAGTGCTAGTCATCATAATAGTCCTTGTCTAGAGCAGAGAAAACACAGAAGAAGAAAATTTAAAAATATTCTCCCATTCCAATATTTGTATAATCTTGAGGAAAAGGTCTTTTTAAGCAAAAGACAAAATCTTTTATCCAGAGGATATAGAAGAAGAAAAGATTTATATTTGGCTACATAAAATTAAAACAGCACAGTACAACGTGCAACTAAAATGTTAAAAAGCAGAGTATTCTGGGGGAAAATATTTGCAACACTTAAGATTGGCACATATATTTCTTACAAGTAATAAGTCCAACAACTTAATAGGAAAATTGGCATTCTACTGACACTAGTTTGAATTTGGGGAAAAAAATTTAAAAAATTGACAAAAGATATAAACCTACTGTTAAAAGAAAAATAAATATTAAATAGCATGCATTAAATACTAAACAAAATAATTATTAATGGTATATAAACACATGGGAAGATGTTCAACTGCATTCATAATTAAGGAAATGCAAATTAAAATAGCAGAAAACCATTTTAACTTAGATGGATAAATCTCCATGGTGCTGGGGAATTTGCTGGAAAATAGACATACTTGGAACTATAAATCTTTGTAGCTGCATTGGTGGGCAATTTGGCATTTTTTTTTTTTTATACTTTAAGTTCTGGGATACATGTGCAGAATGTTCAGGTTTGTTATATAGGTATACATGTACCATGGTGGTTTGCTGCACCCATCAACCCGTCATCTAGGTTTTAAGCCCTGCATGCATTAGCTATTTGTCCTAATGCTCTCCTTCCCCTGGACCCCACCCCCCGACAGGCCCCAGTGTGTGATGTTCCCCTCTGTGTGTCTTTGTGTTCTCATTGNAAAACCATTTTAACTTAGATGGATAAATCTCCATGGTGCTGGGGAATTTGCTGGAAAATAGACATACTTGGAACTATAAATCTTTGTAGCTGCATTGGTGGGCAATTTGGCATTTTTTTTTTTTTTATACTTTAAGTTCTGGGATACATGTGCAGAATGTTCAGGTTTGTTATATAGGTATACATGTACCATGGTGGTTTGCTGCACCCATCAACCCGTCATCTAGGTTTTAAGCCCTGCATGCATTAGCTATTTGTCCTAATGCTCTCCTTCCCCTGGACCCCCACCCCCCGACAGGCCCCAGTGTGTGATGTTCCCCTCTGTGTGTCTTTGTGTTCTCATTGTTCAGCTCCCACTTATGAGTGAGAATATGCAGTGTTTAGTTTTCTGTTCCTGTGTTAGTTTGCTGAGGATGGTTTCCAGCTTCATCCATGTCCCTGCAAAGGACATGAACTCATTCTTTTTTATGGCTGCATAGTATTTCAAAACATAAAACACAATATTCTTTACATCAGTCATTGCTTGTTTGCTTTCCGACCCATTCCCTACCCTTCTGCTCCGCTCTGTCCCACAGGGGCTGAGCCCTGCAAACTACAGTTCCTAGGCCCCTTTGCCACCTGGTTTTCGTTTAGAATCAGCCAATGGAAAGTCCTGGCAGGAGACTGAAGGGTGAATAATTGAATGGGAGATCCAGCATATTTCTTTCCCCTTTCTGCATCCGGGGGCCTTCCAAGCAGTGGCTGCATCTGTCTCATACATGACACCAGGCACGACAGTCCTTCCCACCCAGCTTCTAGCCTCTGGTCACACCAGCTCCTCAATTTGTCCCTCTAGTGGTTTTATGTCATTGCTGATCTTTTTTTTTATATTTGAGTGGGGGACACAGTTTCACTCTTGTTGCCCAGGCCTAGAGTGCAATGCCGTGATCTTGGCTCACCACAACCTCCATGTACTGGGTTCAAGCGATTCTCTTGCCTCAGCCTCCTGAATAGCTGGGATTACAAGCATGCACCACCATGCCCGGCTAATTTTGTATTTTTAGTAGAGACAGGGTTTCTCCATGTTGGTCAGGCTGGTCATGAACTCCTGATCTCAGATGATCCTCCTGCCTCGGCCTCCCAAAGTGCTGGGATTACAGGCGTGAGCCACTGCACCTGGCCTAATTTTATTTTTTGTAGAGATGAGGTCTCACTTTGTTGCCTAGGCTGGCCTCGAACTTCTAGCCTCAAGCGATCCTCCCGTTTTACCTTCCCAAAGTGTGGGGATTACAGGTGTGAGCCACCTCACCCGGTCCAACCATTTTTTATTTATAATAATTTTTCCTTCATTCTTAGCTATGTGAGCATCTGCATGCAAACGCCTCAGCACAAGGATACTCAGTGAAGCATTGTTTTTAAGGGCACATGCATAGAAACAGTCCAGGTATCTACTGATTGGTGATTCCTACAATGGAATACTATACAGCAAATTGAAGGAATGAGGTAGATTTATATATGTGGAAAGATAGGCAAGACATTGTTAAGTGAGAAAAGCAAGATGCCAAACAGCATGCACAGTATGAGTTTAAAAAAAAATACACACAGACTGGGTGTGGTGGCTCACGCCTGTAATCCCAGCACTTTAGGAGGCTGAGATCTGCAGATCTTGAGGTCAGATTGAGACCATCCTGGCTAACACGGTGAAACCCTGTCTCTACTAAAAACACAAAAAGTTAGCTGGGTATGGTGGCACGAGCCTGTAGTCCCAGCTACTTGCAAGGCTGAGGCAGGAGACTTGTTTGAACCTGGGAGGTGGAGATTGCAGGGAGCCGAGATTATGCCACTGTACTACAGCCTGGGCGACAGAGCGAGACTCCATCTCAAAGAAAAAAACAACAACAGACAAAACAAAACAACACAACCGGGTGCAGTGGCTCAAATCTGTAATCCCAGCACTTTGGGAGGCCGAGGTGAGCAGATGACTTGATGCCAGTGTGTCCGGAATTGGTTCCTTCCAGTGGGTTCTTGGTCTCACTGACATCAAGAATGAAGCTGCGGACCTTCGTGGTGAGTGTTACAGTTCTTAAAGATGGCATGTCTGGAGTTTGTTCCTTCAGATGTGTCCAGAGTTTCTTCCTTCTGGTGAGCTCGTGATCTTTTTGACTTCCAGAATGAAGCCTCAGACTTTGCAGCGAGTGTTACAGCTCTTAAAGGTGGTGGGGACCCAAAGAGTGAGCAGCAGCAAGATTTATTGTGAAGAGAAAAGGAACAAAGCTTCCACAGCATGGAAGGTGACCTGAAGGGGTTGCTGCTGCTGGCTGGGGGTGGCCAACTTTTATTCCCTTATTTGGCCCTGCCCACATCCTGCTGATTGGTCCATTTTACAATGGTTCATTGTAAGAGTGCTGATTGGTTCATTTTACAGAGTGCTGATTGGTACATTTTACAGAGTGCTAATTGGTGTGTTCACAATCCTTTAGCTAGACAGTGAGTGCTGATTGGTGCATTTTTACAGAGTGCTGATTGGTGCGTTTACAATCCTTTAGCTAGACACAGAACACTGACTGGTGCATTTTTACAGAGTGCTGATTGGTGCATTTACAATCCTTTAGCTAGACACAGAGCACTGATTGGTGCGTTTACAATCCTCTAACTAAACAGAAAAGTTCTCCAAGTCCCCACTTGACCCAGGAAGTCCAGCTGGCTTCATCTCTCACCAGGAGTTCAAGACCATCCTGGGCAACATGACAAGACCTGGTTCCACAAAATTAAAAAAATTAGCCAGGCATGGTGGTGCATGCTTGTGGTCCTAGCTACTTGGGAGGCTGAAAGAAGAGGATTGTTTGAGTCTGGGAGGTCGAAGTTGCAGTAAGCCGTGTTCATGCCACTGTTCTCCAGCTGGGGCAACAGGGTGAGCTGGGGCAAAAAATAAATAAATAAAATAAAAAATTTAAAAACATACATGCATACATACGTGCTTTAAAAAATAGTGGCTAAAAAACACCCTGGAGATAGACAGCCTGGGATTACATCTTAGTTTCACTACTTGATAACTTGTTGGGCTATTTACTTGAGTTCTCTGTTTCTGTATCTATCCCTAGTTTCTTATCTGTAAAATAGTGATAAGAAGCCTCATAAGGTTTTTTTGACTATTACATGAGTATAATTCAGGAGTTGGCAAACTACTAGCCACAGGCCAAATCTGGCTGCTGCTTTTGTTTTGTTTGTTTAATTGAGACGGGGTCTCTCTTTGTCACCAGGCTAGAGTGCAGTGGCCAAATCTCGGCTCACTGCAACGTCTGCCTCCAGGGTTCAAGTGATTCTCCTGGCTCAGCCTCCCGAGTAGCTGGGACTTCAGGCGTGCGCCACCACCCCAGCTAATGTTTGTATTTTTAGTATAGACGGGATTTCACCATGTTGGCCAGGATGGTCTCCATCTCCTGATCTCGTGATCTGCCTGCCTCAGCCTCCCGAAGTGCTAGGATTACAGGCATGAGCCACTGCGCCCGGCCCTGTAGCTTGTTTTTATAAATAAAGTTTTATTGGAACATAGCTGCATCCATTAGTTTACATCTATTCCCTATAGCTGCTTTCATACTACAACAAAGTGTTGAGTAGTTGCAACAGAGACCAAATGCTCCACAAAGGCTAAAATATTTACTAACTTTTACATAAAAAGTTTGCTGTCTGCTGAATTAATGCATATAAAGTGTTTAGGAGAGTACTTGACACATAGTAAATGTTCAATGTTTATGATGGTTATTATATAAACATAGAAAATTTCTGCAAGGATTCCTACTTGGGAGTCTGGGACACCATAATTGACACCATTTGACTTTTCTTTTGTCTTATACCTTTTTTTTTTTTTTGCGACAG
>NW_016829388.1:3415-13692 GCF_001698545.2 Rhinopithecus bieti | reverse complement strand
GGCCCTGTCTTATACCTTTTTATGTTTGATTCTCCATAACTGATTTCTTTAGTTAAAAGACCAATTAGCAGGCCGGGCATGGTGGCCCAAGCCTGTAATCCCAGCACTTTGGGAGGCCGAGGTGGGCAGATCACCTAAGACCAGGGGTTCAAGACCAGCTTGGCCAACATGGTGAAACCCGGCCTCTACTAAAAATACAAAAATTAGCAGGCTTGGTGGGTCTGCTTCAACCTGAACTCTGTGGGCAGGCACAGACCTTGTTTCCCTATGAAGAACACAGACAGCACATTGGGGCTGACCTGGCAAGGATGCCATTTGTATGCCAACTGCAGCCCCTACCTGAGGGAGCCTCATTGATTCACCTGTAATCCCAGCTAGTCAGCAGGCTGAGGCAGGAGAATCGCTTGAACCCAGGAGGCAGAGGTTACAGTGAGCCGAGATCGTGCCACTGCCCTCCAGCCTGGGCGATAGAGTGAGACTCAGTCTCAAAAAAAAAAAAAAAAAATTAAAAAGAATTTTACTTGTCATTAATTATAGAATTTATATTTAAAGTCCTTTTACATTAAGATAAGCAGAACTGGGAGGGATCTCGTGGTTTGGCACACTATAAACTCTAAACTGGGCCATGAGCAGTGGCTCACGCCTGTAATCCCAACACTTTGGGAGGCCAAGGCAGGTGGATCACCTGAGGTCAGGAGTTCAAGACCAGCCTGGCCAACATGGTGAAACCCTGTCTCTACTAAAAATACAAAAAATTAGCTGGGCCTGGTGGCACGTGTCTGTAATCCCAGCTATTTGGAAGGTTGAGGCAGGAGAATCCTTTGAACCCAGGAGGCAGAGGTGAGCCAAGATCAGGCCATTGCACTCCAGCCTGGGCAATAAGAGCGAAACTCTGTCTAAAACAAACAAACAAACAAAAGAACAAAAAAAACCTAAACTGTAGATGCTAAGATTTATGTGGTTTTGAAAGATACAAAGCTATCTGCGATCTTTAGGGGTCCATCTGGGATGGTTTATCATATCCAGAGCAACATTTGAGGGCTGATTCATTTGCAAGTTCACTGGAAGGCAGAGAGAACATGAATTGGTATTTTCTACAGCAACTTGTAAAGAGCTTTATCTTTTCTCCCATCTGTCTGGATTGGATACTTACAGCTCTACAGCTGCTCTTTGGAAGAATCTTACAAATTCTGAGGAGAGAGCACTTTGTCTGGGAATCAGGCTAAAGTGATCTTTGTAGCTACTTCAGTTATCTATTGCTAGATAATAAACCACTCCAAACTGCTCCTGTTTCTGTAGGTCTGGGCACTAGGCAGGGCTTGGCTGGATGATTCTTTTAGTTCATGTGGTGACAGCCATGGTCACTCACTAGGAGGGCTTCAGTGAGAGGCTGGGCTGGGCTTCTGACCAGAAAATCCACAATGGAGATGGTTATGTTGGAGGTATCTAACTGTTGAGTTGAGTTGAGAAGGCATGAAGAATTGGACCCCCAGATGAAATTTGACTGGAACTGGGCCAAATTGTAAAACCAGCTGCATTTGATTTGAACTGTTTATGCTTTGCCTGATCATCAACCTGAAGAGTGTAAACCAAAAATTATATCCTAAGCCCCCAACCAACTGAATAGATGGCTGTCTAGGCCGAGGGGACCCCAGAGCAAGCTGAAAAACTAAATTCCAGGCCATGATGGGAAGGAAGGGTTGGACGTACCTCATTATACTCTCTCCCTTTTAAAGTTAGGTACAACAGACCAGCATTAACCTTAAAAATAGAGATCATAAGACTGACAAAACAGACTCTTTGGTAATAAGATACCAAATTCTAACCTGACTCTGGTATAATATCACATGACAGATAACAGACCTTGAAGAAAATTAAAATATTTTGCCCCAAAATATATTTCTTTGGCATATTTTGAAATGGTCCTGAAAAGCCATCTTTTGAGGAAGAAATTTTGCATTGTAGAAGATCTTTATTAATGCAGCTAGGCTTTTCCCAGATCTAGCAGAGATTAACTAAGAGTCTGACACCTGTTAAATTCCAAAAGAGACGTTTACCATCTATTCTCTCTGAAGCCTGCTATCTGGAGGCTTCATCTATATAAAAGGAACCACAGCCCACCCCCCTTATCTCAACCCAAGCATTTCTTTCTACTGACTTTAAGTCTTTAGCTTAACTCTTTTGACCAATTCCAAATCAGAAAATCTTTGAATCCACCTATGACCTGTAATGCTCCTTCCTTAAGATGTCCTGCCTTTCCTGGCCAAACCAATATATACCTTAGATGTATTGATTTGTCTTTGCCTATAACTTCTGTCTCCCTACAATGTATAAAACCACACTGTAATTCAACCACCTCAGGCACACTTTCTCAGGACCTCTTTTAGATGGTTCCCTGGGCCATGATCACTCATGTGGGCTCAGAATAAACCTCTTTAAATATTTTGCAGAGATTGGCTTTTTTTTTTTTTTTTTTTTTACTGACAAGAGACAGCTATGCTGAACTAGATTGATCATCAAAGACGTCCTAAATTGTTAACCAGTCATCATCCATCATGAACTGTGCTAAAACCTTCCAGATGTGTAAACTCACAGTAGCCCTTCTAAGCCTCTACCTAATCTCACCAAGATGGAAGATGATGTTCCTATTTGCTGGATCTGTGTCTCCCAAGTTGCAATTCCTGAGACCTAGATTAAAATGCATTTTCTTTTGTTTGTCACTCCATAGTGTTGGTTTTATTTGTTATTAGTTGGCTGGCTCGAAAGTCCAAAAAGGCTTCACTCACATGAGTGGTCCTCCATGTGGCCTTTCTCTCTCCATGTAGTCTCTTCTCTTCTCTTTTAGTTGTCTTAGTTGAGCTTCTTTACATCATAGCATCTAGCTTCCTGAAACAAAAATGGAAGCTTCCTGGCCCCTGGAAAGCTAAGCCTAGCTAGAACAGGCACATAAAACAAAACTATGTTGGGAGTAAAACCTTTCCATTACTAACTTAGGTTCAAGTGGTGGTAGTGGGCCTGCAAATTTCCTGACATTAGACAGATTAACTAGAGGGAAAAAAACATGCTTTATATTCATACATGTGACAGCATTTGAAAGAAGCAGCTTTCTGAAGAGCTAGGCGTAAGGGTATATTACAACAACAACTTAATAGGGAGAAGGACGGGGAAAGCTAGAGCTTCTGTGGGAAGTACAAATGGCTTTCTGGGAAACCGATGGCGGGTATTACAGTTTATGATAATGTTTGTTTATGCAATTTCTCACCCAGGTGCTCACAGTTAGGCTCCTTCCTGGCTGAAAGTTCCCCCAGAGAGGGGATTTATGGCAGATTCATTCTCCAAAGGCCCTGCCTATAGTCAGATGAAGGGAAGTTCAGAAGAGGCTTCTTTAGGCATCTATAACTCGAATGTCTTAAAAGAATCATTGTCCCATGATTCCCTATAACTTCCACCTCATTCTGTTTATTAGTCAAGGGAAGTCACAGAACCAGATGGGATTCAAGGGGAGGAAACCGATTCCGCCTCTGACGGCCGCCACAGTATGCACGTTCAGGGAGGAAAGGAGTTAGTAGTGGTCAGTCGTCTTTCTGGACTATCTACCACAGTGGCTAAAGTTAACACCTAGAAAGGAAGGTCCTGTTTTCAGCTTCCTTGACTGCTGCTCCAGGTGCCAAACCCTGAAGGATGAGCTGACACTAAAGACTGAGTGGTTATTTTCTCCACAAGAGAAGAAAGATATTGAAAATGTGGCCGGCCAATTCTCCCTGACGATCACACAGACAGACCTGCATGACAATCACACAGACAGGCCTGCATAGCACCCCAGTTACACAGACGAATTTCCCCAGAGCTGTCTTAACATTGAGCAAATAGTTAAACCTAGCGAAATTGGTGCCCAGACAGCAAGGCTAGACATGAAACACGTGGTCAGTAGGAGCCTTGCGTGGGCTTCTCCCTAACCTGGAGCAAACCAAAATAATAGAGACAGCCTTACATTCCTAGTGCCAGGACCCGTCTCGGGTCAATGAAATCTGAGACAGTCAAGGTAACAGAGGCAGCTGTTTGAATAGATTCATTGGAGAGTCTAAGGCAGCTCTCTGGACCAAGCTGTAAAGGAGATAAGATAGAAATAATCACTCGGGTTCCACAGTAGACCTAAGGCCTTGAAGGTACTGGTCCCCTCACAGCTTAATCCGACTTAGCAAGCATTTTTGCCTCTGGCCTTCTAGTTGAAACAAAATTAGTTACCAGTAGACTTAGGCGAATGCTATACTGCACATAGGCACATAGCCCCAACCTATATAAGCACTAAGAAAATCGTGACACTTTGAGTTGGCCTGGTGGGATTATCTCTGGCCTGCTCCCTGTATCTGGTTACGGCAATAAATTCCCTTCTTTCCTAGTCTGTCTGCTTCTCGTTATTGGGCCTCAAGACAATGCAGCCAGACCCGGCTTGGTTCCGGAAACAAAAATGCATATTTTAAGTAGGATGTAATTATAGGGATTGGCAATCAAACACATACAATGTACTGAAACCATGGACTATGTGTAGTATTAGAGAGAAACAGGAAGCACCTAGGATAGGGAAATGGCTGCTTCCTGGAGTCTCTCCACTGCCACTCACCACCACCACACTGTCTGCTCAGATATGTGGTAAAGAAGCCAAAGCTCATGTGCCCAAGAGTGTTCTACCCAGGAGGGGAAAAATTCTTTTTCCTTCTACCCATCTTAGATTTATTGGCTGGGCCCTGTAAATTAGATTAACAAAGGACAGATTAAAAGATAAAAGTTTATTTCATTTTATTTATTTTAAATTATTATTACTATTATTATTATTATTTGAGACGGAGTTTTGTTCTTGCTGCCCAGGCTGGAGTGCAATGGTGCGATCTCGGCTCACCACAGCCTCCGCCTCTCGGGTTCAAGTGATTCTCCTGCCTCAGCCTCCTGAGTAGCTGGAATTACAGGAGCCTGCCACCACGCCTGGCTAATTTTGTATTTTTAGTAGAGACGGGGGTTTCTCCACGTTGGTCAGGCTGGTCTCGAACTCCCGACCTCAGATGATCCACCCGCCTTGGCTTCCCAAAGTGCTGGGATTACAGGCGTGAGCCACCGCACCTGGCAGAGAAAAAGTTTATTAACATGTGCCACCTGTAAACACATGGGAGCACTCAGTGATGAGTAACTAAAAAGGGTGGCTAGAACTGGGGATTGTCGTCTAGCATCTTAACAGAATGATGAAGGGAAACAGTGACAGGTTAGTCAAAGCACGTAAAATGGAGTTGGGAGGACATTTCGGTTTGAGCCTCAGGCCTGTCTTTTTAAAAAATTTTTTTAAATTAATTATTTATTTATAGAGACAAAGTCCTACTACGTTGCCCAGGCTGGTTTAGAACTCCTGGGCTCAAGCAATCCTCCTGCCTCCACCTCCCAAAGTGCCAGGATTACAGGCGTGAGTCACGACGCCCAGCCACCTCATGCATGTCTTAAGCAGAGAATACTAGAGGTCACAACTTCCTGGCTAAACAACTGCCAAAACATCTGTGGCTGCTTCCTGCTGAGCTGGGAAGTCCCCAGGCACAGGCCACGTTTTAAACAATTACAGCTTATCTCCTGACTCCAAGACTGCTATAGATACCATCACACTGATCACAATAGTTGAAAAGCAACTTTTTTTTCCCTTCCCTTTCCTCCTTGCCTTTCCTCACCTCTTCCTTCCTCTCTTTCCCACCACCTCCCCACCCTCTCCCCACATTCTCACCCCCTCCCTACCTCATCTCCCATTGTCTTTCAGTACTGATGGAGTTGACAGCTGACGGTGTGGGAGGCCTATGTGGATCCCAAGCCCTTGGTTCCTTGAAAAGTACAGCCTGAATCTTCATCCTGCCCCCCAGTGCAGCCCAGCCTGCAATCTCATTTATAAAGCAAGTTCAACCTCGGTGTCTCCTCCTTCTCTTGTAACTGTCACCAGAGGTCTTGATCCAACAGGCCCTTTTGGCATCTGGTGGGCAGGGGAGGAGCCAATTGACTTCAAGAAGGTGTGCGACCCACTGTTCACCTCCAGCATCCAGTCTCAGCCCGTGGAAGTCCTTAAGTTCTTTTTCTTTCCAGACCCTGGGCTGAGGTGGTGAGTGAAGGAGCAACTGGAGAGACAGCAATTGCTTTGCTCTCGCCTCCCCTTCCCTTGCCAGGTCACACTGTGCTTTCACTCACCCAGTACCTGGTACTCTACTGCCTGCCTTTCCAACCTCCTAGCTGGCCCCAGGCCTGTTTATCTGCAGGACGAGAATGCTCCCTCCTGCCCTGCATCTCCTGTGCTTCTTGAAAGATTTAGAAGAGCTTGGAAATGTTAGGTGCCATGTATTTTTAAAGTTCCATTTTGCAAATGGGAAACCTACCTCCCCAAAGCCCCAGACCTAGCGAAAAACAATTTTTGTAGTTGTCCCTTTCCTGATTCATCCTTTTTTCTTTGAAAGCTGGAGTCTCTTTTTTTGATCTCTGGAGCACTTCTCAAGGTAATTTGGAAGTGTTTTCAGACTGCAGTCACTCACATTTGGCTCAGATAAATTATTTGAAGTTTAAATCATGCCTCAGTTTTTTCTAGGTTCATAAGGAAGAACAAGACATTTGTAGAGAAATGATAACACAAAGGAAAATGACTTTTAAGTTTCTAGGGTGATAAATTGTGGGAAAGTAAATATGTTTAAATGGGGGAACTAATAGATGATAAGAGCTAGTTAATGAAGTTTGAAATGCAGATTCCTCTGGTGTCATCTCTGGGCTGATAAGGATCTACAGTTGTCTCCAGTGATTAACTTTGGTCCTTCCTGATAGAAAGGGAAGGGCAGACACCTTTAAAAATTTTTGTCCAGGCGAACCAGATGCGGTGGCTAACGCCTGTAATCCCAGCACTTTGGGAGGCCAAGGTGGGTGGATCACGAGGTCAGGAGATGGAGACCATCCTGGCTAACACGGTGAAACCCTGTCTCTACTAAAAATACAAAAACAAAATTAGTCGTGCGTGGTGGTGGGCGCCTGTAGTCTCAGCTACTCTGGAGGCTGAGGCAGGAGAATAGCGTGAACCCGGGAGGCGGAAGTTACAGTGAGCCGAGATCGCGCCACTGCACTCCAGCCTAGGCAACAGAGGGAGACTCCATCTCAAAAAAAAAAAAAAAAAAAAAATTGGTGTCCTGGCTTGCTGGTGTGGTAGCTCATGCCTGTAATCCTAGCACTTTGGGAGGCAGAGCTATTGCTTGAGCTCAGGAGGTTGAGGCTGCAGGGAGCCATGTTTATACCACTGTACTCCAGCCTGGTGACAGTGCGAGACCCTGTGTCAAAAACAAAAAAAAATTATGTCCTGCTTTTAGGCAAATATGGAGGGCAGGCAGAGAAGTTTTCTTGTATCTGCATCTGCTTCTGATAGGGACAGGAGATAGGGAAATACTGGGTAGAAGAGGGTGAATCCCTGGCAAAGACCCCACCCTCAAGCCTGAAGACCTGCGGCCCTAAATGAGTACAGATATTGCTGTTTTCACGCCAAAGAAGTTGCCCTTTGGCCCGCCACACTCTCTATCCTGCCCCCATATAAACCGCAAACCCCAAGCTCCACAGCAGAGCAGCACGTGAGGAGAGGAGGAGACCAGCAGACGGATGGTGGAACAACACAGCAGGGAAACAGAAGAGGAGGGACATCTGGATGCCAAGAGGAGTTCAGCTGGGGGTGGTAGGAGAGGAGTCTGGGCAGCCTGACTCTAGGGGAAGATCACCTTCCCACTCCATCCACCCACCATCTGGCTTTCCATTCACCCTCTGAAAGTCACCTCCACCACTCAATAAAACCTCACATTCATCCTTTGAGTCCGTGTGTGACCTGATTTTTCCAGGACGCTGAACAAGAGCTCGGGATACAGCAAGCTATCCTGCTGGTCCTCTGCCCTTGTGAAAAGGCAAAGGGTCCATTGAACTGGTTAACATTCAAGCTGTCTTCGGGTGGCCAAGCTGAAAGAGTTTTGGGGTTGCAACTCCTAGACAGTACGGCGGGGCCAGACCCCAAACCGCTCACCCCAGCTTCTACACCGTCCGTCTGCATGCTCTCTGTCTCACAAGGGGATTGAGCAGTGAGGCAACTGAACAGGTGAGCTACACCTCTGTTGCATGTCCTGCAAGGGGAATCAGGGAAGTCTCCCATTTCCCTTCCTTTCAATTGTCTTCATCTCAAAATAATCAATATGCCAAAGTGGCATGTTTGGAGTGGCATGTTTTGCTACTCTTCAGTTCACTTGAAGAATCCATTTGTGGGACTTACTCTTTAAGTTGCTTTTCTATTTCCTTTTTTTTTTCTTCATTAAACGTCTCAAGAGCAGTATAAAATATAATTTTCCTTCTCTCCACCTCCCTGCCCCATAACCTCCTGTAGTCTAGCCTTTACATTCACCACCCTATTGAGACTCATCAGTTGGGCCTCACAATGGCATTCTAATGAACAAATCCCGTGGCTTTCTCTCATTGCTCACAAATCCGCTTATGGCATTTGAGAGTATTGATCACTCCGTACTTGACATATTATCTCTTCCTGGTTTTTCTGGTATTCAAAGCCCTGGTTCTCACCTATCTGACCCTTCTACTTCTCCTTCTGGAATATATGTATATGTATTTTAGATTAACTTTTGAAGGCCAGGCATGGTGTCTCACGCCTGTAATCCCAGCATTTTCAAAGGCCAAGGCAGGCAGATCACTTTGAGCTCAGGAGTTCAAGACCAGCCTGTGCAACATGCTGAAGCCCTGTCTCTACAAAAAATACAAAAGTTAGCTGAATGTCATGGTGCACACCTGTGGTCCCAGCTACTTGGGAGGCTATTGATATAGGAGTTAAAAAGAAATTATTTAGGCAGATAATGAGGGTAAGAAAGTCCTCAGTAAGGTTTTCCTTTTAATGAAAAGCAGTCCCCAAATCATTGCTTTTTGAACAAAATTCAGCCTGTAAAATAGAGCTGCAGACATAGATAAGCCAGCTGGAAGCTTGCATGGGTGAATGCCAGCAGCTGTGACAATAGGAAAAGGCTACCCAGGGGCTAGGCTAGGCATGTTCAACATGGCAGCTTCGTCTTCCCTTTTCTTTGTCAACTACATGTACAGTAAGGAGCAGGCAACATGGCTCTAGCCAGGTAGAAAACCCATTCGCATAATAAAAGATCAAGGTGGGGTGGCCAGGTTCTTCGTGAGCTATGTAAATATCACACCTGGTCCAACCAATCTTTGGCCCTATGTAAATCAGACACTGCCTACTCAAGCCAGTCTATAAAACCCCGTGCACCTCACCATGGGACTGGAAGACCCACTCGGGCTCCCCTCTCTCTGCAGGAGAGAGAGCTATTCTCTTTTCTTTCTTTTGCCTATTAAGCCTCTGCTCTTAAACTCTTCTCTTGTATGTCCGTGTCTTCGATTTCCTTGGCATGAGATAATGAATCTTGGGTATTTTCCAAGGTAAACGACACTGCTTCACTGTGGCGGGAGGATCGTGTGAACCCGGGAAGTGGAGGTGGCAGTGAGCTGAGATTGTGCCACTGCACTCCAGCCTTCGTGACAGAGTTGAGACCCTGTCTCAAAAAATAATAATAAATAAAAACTTTTTGAAATAGATTACCTTATAGAGCAGTGTTAGGTTCACAGCAAAATTGAGTAGAAGACACGGAGTTTTTTCCATAAATCCTTGCCCCTACATATGCACATCTCCTCATTATCACCATCTCCAGGACATATTTTGAAAATCATTATTTTCTATCTTCTTGGCTAGCTCTTCTTGTTTCTCTTGCCCTACCCTCCCATCTCCATTCCATCAGCCCCAGAGACTAAAAGAATTGGAAATAGACCCAGCTAAGTGGGTGCTGGGGGTGAAAGGGTGCTCAGTAAATAGTTTCTGGTCTCTGGTAGCAAGTGCACCTCAGTGTATGTGGAATGATATGAGACCCACTACAAAGACCTAGCATTGGTCGGGCCTGGTGGCTCACGCCTGTAATCCCAGCACTTTGGGAGGCTGAGGCAGGAGGATTACTTGAGGTCAGAAGTTTGAGACCAGCCTTGCCAACATTGTGAAACCCTGTCTCTACTAAAAATACAAAAATTATCTGGGTGTGGTAGTGCATGCCTATAATTCCAGCTACTCGGGAGGCTGAGGGAGAAGAACCACTTGATCCTGGGAGGGAGAGGTTGCTGTGAGCCGAGATCACTCCAGCCTGGGCAACAGAATGAGACTTTGTCTCAAAAAAAAAAAAAAAAAAAAA
>NW_016829388.1:0-3058 GCF_001698545.2 Rhinopithecus bieti | reverse complement strand
AAAAAGTGCTGGGCGTAGTGGCTCACACCTGTAATCCCAGCACTTTGGGAGGCCGAGGCGGGCGGATCACAAGGTCAGGAGATAGAGACCATCCTGGCTAACACAGTGAAACCCCATCTCTACTAAAAATGCAAAAATTAGCTGGGCATGATGGCAGGTGCCTGTAATCCCAATTACTTGGGAGGCTGAGGCAGGAGAATGGTATGAACCTGGGAGGCGGAGCTTGCAGTGAGCCGAGATCACGCCACTGCACTCCAGCCTGGGCAACAGAGCAAGACTCCGTTTCAAAAAAAAAAAAAGACCTAGCATTAAGAGCTCTCTTCACCAGACATACCTTCAAGTAAAATTCTCCCAGAAATGGGAGTATCCAAGTCAGGGCTAGGAAATGGGACAGTAGAAGGAATGGTCAATACTGCACAGTCTGTGTTCTGGAGAGGCTTGACAATCTTACTGGAAGGAGAAGCTAAACAATGGAATTAGAGACTGTGATATTATGAAATACGTATTTGGCCTTTGTTCTGTTTCCTGGCATAAGAACTCCTACAATCTGTGAAATCTGCAAAGTGAGAAATGTCTTTTTGTATGCAAATAAATTGATTTATGGCTGGCAGACGCTAGGCTTCAGGATGGGGGCTGGTCACCTGAAAGACTAAGGTAGGATTTGCTGGTTTGAACTTTTAGCCCCACTCCTCAACCTCCTGGGAGGGGACAGGGGCTGAAGGTTAAGTTGATCACCAATAGCCAATGGTTTAATCAATCATGCTTATGTAACAAAGACTCCACAAAAACCCCGAAAGCCAGGGTTCCGAGGTTTTTCGGATGGCTGAACACATGGAGATTCTTGGAGAGTGGTACATCCAGAGAAGTCCTGGAAGCTCCATGCCCGTTCCCTCACCCTATGCCTTATGCATCTCTTCATCTGGTGTTCACCGGGATTCTTCGTAATATCCTTTATAACAAACCAGTAAAGGTTAGTTAAGTGTTCTTCTGAGTTCTGTGAGCTGCTGTAACAAATTAGTCAAACCCAAGGAGGGGTTTGTGGGAAACCCAGTGTATAGCTTGGTCAGTCAGAAGCACAGGTAAAACAACCTGGAGCTTGCAATTGGCATCTGAATGGAAAATGGGGCAGTCTCGGGAATTGAGTCCTCAACCTGTGGAATCCGATGCTATCTCCAGGTGGATAGTATCAGAACTGAGTTGATTTAGAAGAAACCCAACTGGTCAGGATTGATTGATTAGTTGCAGTTGAGAAGAAACCCCTACACATTTTGGTGATCAGAGGTCACGGGAGTCTTCTGCATTGATTTTTAGTGAGAGACTAGGGGAAACTCCCTTTTTTTTTCTTTGCTATATTCTCAGAGATCCCAACCTGAGAGGAGAAATTTGAGTGCTGGAACACAAGGATTGCTACCAGCTGCTCCTGGGCAAATGGCCAAATCAACATGCCGGGGATCTGACTGTGACTTTGCCTCTGTGTGTGTGTGTGTGTGTGTGTGTATGTTTCCAAACTACTGGGGTTCCCAAGAGATAACCACCTAGAAAACAAAAGCAAAGCAAGCAAAACCATAAATAATCAGTCTGGTCTGGTGGCTGGAGGGGACTAATGGGCAGTGTTGTAAGAAAGCCATAATGACTGAATCATAGCTATATTTCTAGTTGTATCTTCTTAAATGCTAAAGATTTCACTTAACGTATTAATTAAACGAGAAAAGTAGGAAGATGCTACAACCTGTTCAAAGGAGTCAAAGAAGAAATTTATGTGGAGTAAAGAAATGTAGAAATGATTGTGCAAACTGGCTTGGGGTGGGGCAGGCGGGTTGGCCTCCCCCTGATAGACCACTGTCATATATACAGATAAGAATTACTTTACATAAATTCTTGTATCTTGTTATCAATTATAGTATTAATTACTTTGCATTGCTAACAAACCTATAGAGTTATAAAGTAACTCTCTTAGAATCAGATAACCAGAAAGGATGTAATTTAGAAAATGCAGTTTTCAATGGAAGCACAAATTTCTCCCTAAAATGTAAAAGTCTGAAAGAATACATAACAAAGTCTTTGCCCTGTACAAAGGTGGAGGGGGGGCGGCTGGGCCCGGTGGCTCATGCAGGCAATCCCAGCATTATTAGGAGTCTGAGGTGAGTGGATTGCTTTTAGTTCATGAGTTTGAGACCAGCCTGGGCAACATGGCAAAACCCCATCTCTCCAAAAAAAATTAGCCAGGCATGGTGGCATGCACCTCCCAGCTACTCAGCAGGAGGCACTTGCATCCAGAGGTCAAGGCTACAGTGAGCCATGATCACACCACTGGACTACAGCCTGGCTGACAAAGTGAAGTAAGACCCTGCCTCAAAAACAACAACAAAAAATCGTTGGGGATATCTAAGTGTTTTCCTTTAAACACTTATGTAAAGTTAAGTGCTTTTACAAGAATATATTCGTTGCAAAATTTGCTCTAAAAGAAAGAAACAATGTTTAAAAGTTGACGTGAATTGAGTGCCATATAATCTAAAAGATGAGCACAGCTCTGTAGTCAGTGGCTGGGTTTGCATCCCAGATTCACCCTTTACAGCTGTTTGATCTTTTTTTTTTTTTTTTGAGGCAGAGTCTCACTCTGTCACCGGGGCTGGAGTGCTGGGATTACAGGCTTGAGAGCTGTTTGATCTTAAGTTACATTGCCTAAGTCAGTTTCGTCAGCTGTGAAATGGAATGATATCAATACCGCCCGTTAAAAACATTTTAACTGGGGGCCAGGCATAGTGGCTCATGCCTGTAATCTCAGCACTTTGGGAGGCCAAGGTGGGCAGATCACCTGAAGTCAGGAGTTTGAGACCAGCCTGGCCAACAAGGAGAAATCCCATCTCTACTAAAATACAAAATTAGCTATTGGGGACCGTGCTGGGGTGGTGGAGAATGAACAGACACAAGGGACAAAGACAAACAGAGAACATGGCGGCCACGCCTAGAGCCTCTGCCTCACTTTATTTGTACTCCATAAACCCCACGTCAGCAAAAATAACACAATGCAAAATAAACTTTCTGCACCCAGATGTAA
>NW_016829387.1:0-1439 GCF_001698545.2 Rhinopithecus bieti | reverse complement strand
TAGGGGATATGATGGCTTAGCTTGGGCTCAGAAGCCTGACAATAATCCCTTCTCTGTTGTCCCCCAAAGTCTTAACTTGTTTCAGCCCCAACACAAAAATTCTCAAGTCCAAATTCCAAAGCCTCATCTCAGACTCAAGTCGAGTTCCTTCCATCTATGAACCTGTAGAATCAAAATCAAGTTATTTACTCCCAAGATATAATGGTGGTACTGGCATTGGGTAAACGTCCCCATTCCAAAAGAGAGAGAGAATTCAGTCAAAAGAAAGGGCTAACAGGCCCCACACAAGTCTTAAACCCAACAGGATATTCTTTGAATCTTAAAGCTCCAAAATAATCTCATTTGACTTGATGTCCTGCATCCAGGGCACACTGGTGTGAGGAGTGGACTTCCAAAGCCATGGGTAGCTCTGCTTCTATGGAATTGCTGAATGCAGCTGACATGGCTGCCCTGATGGGTTGGAGTCCCAGTGCTTATGACTTTCTCAGGCTGAGAGTGCAAGCTGCGCTTACCTCTGTTGTTGTTGGGTCTAGAGGATGGCAGCCCCCTCTCACAGCTCCATTAGGTAGGCAGTGGCCTGGTGGGGAGTCTGTGTGGGAACTGCAATGCCACATTTCCCCTCAGCACTGCCCTAGTAGAGGCACACTGTTGCAGCTCCATTTCTGTGGCAAGTTTTTGCCTGGGCATCCATGCTTTCTCATACAACCTTTGAAATTTTAGGTGGAAGTTGCCGAGGCTCCTTTACTCTTGCATTCTTTGTGCCCACAGGCTTAACACCACATGGAAGCTGCTGATTTACAGCTTGTGCCCTCTGAAGCAGTGTCCTGGACCATTTTGAGTCAAGGCTGGAGCCAGAGCAGCCAGGATATGAAGAGCAGTGTCCTGAGGCTGAGTAGGATAGCAGAACCCAGGACTTGGCCCCTGAAACCATTATTTCCTGGTAGACCTCTGGGCTGTACCAAAGACTTCTGAAATGCCTCCTAGTCTTTTTTTTTTTTTTTCTCATTGTCTTGGATATTAGCACTTGGCTCCCTTTTAGTAATGCTAATCTCTCTAGCAAGTGATTGCTCTAAAGCCTGCTTGGATTCTTTCTTTACTGCAGGGCTAATATGCACATTTTCTGAACTTATGCTCTGCTTTCCTTTTAAATATAAGCACTAACTTCATGTCATTTATTTGCTCCTATATCTGATAACATGCTGTTATAAGCAACCAGGCTACATCTTGAATGCTTTCCTGCTTAGAAATTTCTTGCACCAGGGGCGACAGCTGCAGCGGCACCCCAGCCCCGTAGGATCCCTGGCGCCAGGTCACCCAGCTGTCAGCAGCATGCAGGGTAAATGCAAAGCACTGAAGTTAAATTTTGCAAATCCACCTTTCAAATCTACAGCCAAGTTTACTCTGAATCCCAATCCTACAGGAATTCAAAACTCACACAT
>NW_016829386.1:0-501 GCF_001698545.2 Rhinopithecus bieti | reverse complement strand
TTTGTTTTGAAACAAGGTCTCAATAAGTCACCCAGGCTGGAGTGCAGAGGGGCAATCATGATTCACTGCAACCTCGACTTTCTTGACTTTCTTGGCTCAGGTGGTTCTCTTACCTCAGCCTCCCAAGTAGCTGGGACTACAGGCACCCACCACTACACCAGTTAATTTTTGCATTTTTGGTAGAGATGGGGTTTCACCATTTTCTCTAGGCTGGTTTCAATCTCCTGGACTCAAGCAATCCTCCCGCCTCGGCCTCCCAAAGTGCTGGGATTACACGTGTGAATTCCCGTGCCCATAAGAGGTCAATTTTGAATTTCTTTCTCTGGAATGTTGGCTACTTAAGATAAAATGCCTTTTTATTTTTAAAATCAAGTATTTTCTTTTTCTAATCAGCTGAGAGATGATGGTGTGCAATACAGTTTCAAATACCTTCAGAGATCTTGTCCTCAGAAATTAAACTATAACTTGGTTTTATTTTAAATAACTGACTTTTACACTTAT
>NW_016829385.1:0-1625 GCF_001698545.2 Rhinopithecus bieti | reverse complement strand
CTCTCACTGTCTCTGTCTTTCTCACACATATGCACAGAGAGAAAGAGAGACACACACAGAAAGAGGGAGGAGGGAGGGAGGGAGGGAGACAGAGAGAGAGAGAGAGAGAGAGAGAGAGAGAGTACACATGCACACACAATGCAAATTATCCCTTCATAAATAAACCAAAATAAAATCAATGTATATGTGTGTTGCTTCCCATCCTAGCTAAGGAAAGGTGTAGAAAAGAACTCTGGTTTTCACACCCCTCAATTTGCCATGGCCACCATCACTAGCTATTGAATGCCCTGTGATGACCTGCAGAATGGCACAGAGGTTAGGAGGATAAACTTTTGAGCTACACAGATCTAACTTAGAATCTCTGCCGTGTCACTTGTTAGCTGTACTTCCTACTCCTAACACTTAAACTTCCTAGCCTTGGTTTCTTTCACCACCTGCCTCCCAGAGTCATTTGATAAGACTAAATTAGAAGAAGTATGTGTAGTATTCTAAACAGAGGAAGCACTCAATAAATGCTGGCTAATATCATCCCCTCCAAGCTCTTTGAGGGTGATGGCCTAGTATTTGATAAACCTGTGAACCATGGAACTGTCACTCTGAAGGACAAATCTGGCAAAACACACCACCTCTAGGAGAGACGATGCCCACCAAAAGGCTTTTGAATTTGTTGCCTAGTACTGCTTCTACTCCAAATCACTCAAAGTTGTTTAGACTTCCTTCAGAGGCCTGTGGACTTAGGCAGGACTTCAGATGTCTTTGTTAATACAGCTAATGAAAAACACTGAAAGCATGTAGAAACAATGACCTGCCAGAGTTGAAGGTAGACATTTACTTTCCATCACCTTGTCCATTTAGTTCACAATTGACAGCTTTATGCCTTCAAAGAATCATTCTGAGACTGGATGAGTCTGAAGCTTTGCATGTGAAATACTGCGCAAATGAATTTGAATTAACAATACTGAAATATTTAGTCATTTCAGGCAACCATTGTAACATGTGTTGACTCAAAACTAACTTTTAAGAGTTTTGTCTGGAGACAAATTCTGTGAAAAATGCTTAAACAAATTAAACACAAAGTTAACATTTATTTGGAAGATAATGTTATACTCAGTCCAGTTTTGGATGTCCTCTTGGATCAGAAGCATGTTAGTCATTTAAGAAATATACATGTCCTGAAGGTGTTATTTCAATAGAGCAAAAACCCTAATCAACAACAAAATCTTATTCTTATAAATATACAAAAATAGCAGCAATATAGAATGAAAGAAATTAATATTCATAGCCATTTTCTCTTCTTGTCATTCTTAAGGAAATGTCATTTTGATGGAAATGAAAATCATGTTGGCCAGGTGTGGTGACTCATGCCTGTTATCCCAGCACTTTGGGAGGCCAAGGCAGGCAAATCACCTGAGGTCAGGAGTTCGAGACCAGCCTGGCCAACATGGTGGAACCCCCGTCTCTACTAAAACTACAAAAATAGCCAGGCATAGTGGTGCACGCCTGTATTCCCAGCTACTCAGGCTACTGAAGCTCGAGAATCACTTTAACCCAGGAGGCAGAGGTAGCAGTGAGCCAAGATCACACCACTGGACTCCAGTCTGGATGACGAAGTGAGACTCTGTCAA
>NW_016829384.1:4468-8080 GCF_001698545.2 Rhinopithecus bieti | reverse complement strand
TTCTCTGTAACTTAGGAACATCTCACTTAAACATCTCTACACTATAATAATTTTATATATATAACTATTTGTATACATAAGAATATAGATATTTAAATATATATATACATATATGTGTGTGTATATACACATCTCTATGTGTGTGTATGTATATATATATATAAAATCTCAAATGTCTAAAAATACAAGGGGTGCTTACCTCAATGTATATTGTCCAATTGTGACTCTTATAATAAAAATATACCAAGTGATATGCAATCCATTTTATACCATTGTTGAACTTAATATCAACTAATAACCATCTGTGGTAAAGATAGTTATCTATCCATTTAAATCAAATTTTTTATCTTTAATATTATTTGTGTCTAGGTAATAGTTACCCCATCAGCGACTTTCGTAACAAGACTATTTCTCCCCAAAGGCATGTGAGTAGAAGTAACCTGTGTTGCTTCCAGGCCAAGGCCTTTAAGAAGCCAGTGTGCTTTCTTCATGTTCTTTTCCCTTTCTGATCACCTGAATGGCAATCTCTTCAGAAACATTTAAAATCAAGTTTTAGGATGGCAGAACTAATTAACTAACCTGAAACCTCCCTGGACATTTAGATGAACAAGAAATAAACTTGACTATTTTATTGAGTCATTTTATATTTTAAATTGTTACCACATTCTAGCCCACTGTAATTAATATAGACCTCCCAAATTTTTTGTTTCCAGTAACCAAGATTAAGCTATTAGAGCACCATTCTTTCATCACCAAACATCTCTTAATAACAAGTGTTGGTTTTAGATTCATACATCTTACAATTGTTAACCTCAATTTGTACTCAGTATAATGTGGTAGAAATTGTTTATTTCTGAGGGTCAGGAGACTTCAGTTGGAACCCCACTTCGCCACTTTCTAGTAGTGTTACTTGGTGTAGTTCATAACCTGTAGGCCTCGATTTCCTCATCTGAAAACTGATAATACATACTTCACAGTTGCGTGTGTGTGTTGTGTAAAATAGCTAAATAATATTTATAATGCCTGCAAGCATGGACTTGGCATTCACGTAATTTGAATAACAGGAAGGTGGCAATAGAAATAAGCAGTTAATATTCCAGGATTTAGACAGAAAACATGAAGTACAGAGAATTTAATTCAGTAGCATGGGTGAGATTAAGGAGAGACCATCAGTTTTACTTTAGTTATGTTTTGCTAGCCCTTTTCCAATGAACATGAAAACAATTGGGATTACATTTTAACAAAAGCACTCTTTGGGGAACCAACACATTGAACTACTCAGCAGATAATAAAACTGGGGCAGCTTAGAGGGCTATTTAAAAGAGAAAAATAGCAATAGCATTTGGTAATAAATTGAAGAGTTGGCATAGGTTAGCAGTTGAATAAAGGCTATGAAACAAGATTGCTTACATATATAATAACTCTGTTTCACCATTTACTAACTGTGTAACTTTGGGTAAGTTATTTAATACTCTAGGTCTCAGTTTCATAATCTGTAAAAAAGTAGACAATAGTAACCCTTACTCGTTGGGCTATTGTGAAGGTTAAGGGAGATAACCCACATAAAGCTCTAGGAATCATGTTTGGCACATAGTAAACTTTCAAATGTTAGTTATTTTAATAAATGAGAAATATGTGATACATATGAGGAAATATGGATGTTGAATGCTGAAAGAATCAGGAAAGAATCTTTTGATTGAGCCAGTACCTCACTATCTAATCTCTCAATCAGGCGGTTGAAAAATACCCAATCATCTTTAATAATACCATTTTGATCACAGCCTAAGCCTTCATGTCCAAGTTCATTGATCCAGGCATAGTCACCTAACTACAGGGAAGCTTTTAGCTTTTACTTTGCAAGTGCAGATAGATAAAATTAAACAGAATTGTGCTGAACTGTGGTTGAAATACCATTCTTTGCCTGCTTCCCAATGGACAGAATGATAAAATGGTCAGAAGATGAGAAAAGCACTAGTATAATTACTTTTTATTTAGCAAGACTTCTGCTTCCTTTAAATATCCCTTTCCCTTTATGATAAAACGAAGTTATCGCTTATTCGTTTTCTGATTAAGCAAGCATTTCCATGGCAACTAAAGATGATTTTCTCCCAGGGCAGATGATTTAAAAGTAAAAAATATAATGGGTTATTTAAAATTGTTGGAACAATACTTATATTCCCTATTTGATTTCAGCCAGTCACTGGGATACTGTGAAATATAACTCATACATTGACATATGTAAATAATAGTTCTAAATTACTGCCCTCTCCTTATGAGCAGGTAGCCATAAGTAATGTGTGAATATGAGAGTGGTTAAGTTGTTTTCCAAATATATGAGACTTTTATTTTTAAAATATTTTAAATAAAAGTATCTGTGCAATATAAAATATCAGACAGAACTCTTGCATTTAATTTTAACCTAAAATTTATCTCACAGATAAAATATAAAGCTACAGTCACAATGTCAAGTAATTTTTAATATGAGAAAAATATCTGTTGCCACACTCAAGAAACTATTGTTTTCTTAGAAAGTCAATTTTCCACACAGTAACTGTAGCACATATGTTAAACTTAGTATTATCTGTCCTGATATTAGTTTAACCAGCAATTTTTTCATATAGATAGTTGATTATTTTCATTTGCTTATTCCATTTACAAGATTATTCTCAAAAAGGCCTATATAGACAATGTTATTTCCCCAAAACATTATTTATAAACTTACTAATGAATAATCATGTACATCCTGTACTCAAATTTGAAAATATATTTCATTAAAATTATTTGTAATTATTACAATAATGTGTCTTTTACTTTAAGACAAAATAAATGACACATGGAAAAAAAAACTTTGCTTCAAAAGCCATTAGGACAATTATTTAAAGTAACTTTTAACCATATTCAGATTTTCTTCCCACCACTTTGAAAAGGATGAAAATAATGAATTCTTCAAAATTACTAGTGATTAGCTAGCACTTTCCTTCCAATGTAATTTTCACTCATTTAATTTACCTTCCAGAAAATTGTGTGCTTTACTTTATGGAATAAAATTACTATCTTCATTTTAGAAATGAGAAAATTCGGGTGCATTTAGGCATTGAAATGTTTGTCAAATGATTACAACCTGCTGAGGATTGACTTGTTTTCAACTAAAATTAATATACTGAAGCCCTAATGCCCAATGTAATTGTATTTGGAGATGGGGCTTTTGGAGATAATTCGGTTCAGATTAGGTCAGGAGGGTGGAGCTTTTGTGGTAGGATTAATAACTAATATGGTTTTGCTATGTCCTCAAACAAAACCATAATAATCCTCAGGTGTCAAGGGTGGGGCCAGGTGGAGATAATTGAATCATGGGGGCGGTTCCCCCATACTGTTCCCATGGTAGTGAATATGTCTCACAAGATCTGATGGTTTTATAAATGAGAGTTCACCTACACAAGCTCTCTTGCCTGCCACCATGTACGATGTGACTTTGCTCCTCATTCACCTTCCACCATGATTATGAGGCCTCCCCAGCCATGTGGAACTGTGAGTCAATTAAACCTCTTTCCTTTATAAATTACCCAGTTTGGGGTATGTCTTTATTAGCAGTATGAGAACAAACTAATACAT
>NW_016829384.1:0-1770 GCF_001698545.2 Rhinopithecus bieti | reverse complement strand
ATAAAAAAATTAAAAAAAAAAAAAGAATTAAAAGGTCTAGGGAAAAAGCCTTCTAGGAAGAGGACACAGTTAGTGCAAAGGTCCTGAGATAGAACAAGCTTGGGGTATTTCAGATCAGAAAGAAATCCTGTCAATCCCATTACTGGGTATGTACTCAAAGGAAAATAAATCATTCTACCAAAAACACACATGCATTCATATGGTCATTGCAGTAAGTATAGTTCAAAATACATTAATCAATAAATATGATAAACCACACTAATAGAATGAAGAAAATAAATCATATGACCATCTCAACAGATGCGAAAAAAGCATTTGACAAAACACAGCATCCTTTTATAATACAAACTCTCAACAAATTAGGTATAGAAGGAATGTACCTCAACACAATAAGGGACACATATGACAATTCCCCATCCATCTTCAAACACAGCAGTGAAAAGTTACAAGCTTTTTCTCTAAGTTCTGAAACTAGATATAAATGCCAGGACTTATTAGGAACATGATTAGAAAGTGAGAGACACAATAATGACTCCACTGAACTAGAAGTTAACACTGCCATCCAGCCACTTCAGACTTCTCATGCCTCTGAATCAACAGGCAAATGAGGGTATTATTGTACCAGCTGGAGTGACTAATCCTGACAATCAAGGGGAATTGGACTGGTACAAGTGATATGGAAGAGTATGTCTGGAATATAGGAGATCCTTTAGGGTGTCTCTGATTATTAACATGCCCGGTGATTAATGTCAGTGGAAAACAAGAACAACCCAATCTAAGCACAGTGTCTAATGGCCATAATTCATTAGTAATGAAAGGCTGATCATTTGAACAGATAAAGATCCACAACCAGAGGAAGTGTCTACTGAAGGCAAAGGAAATAAGGATTGGATAGTGGATGAAAGCAGTTATAAAAGGCAGCTACAGCCACATGACCAGTTATAGAAATAAGGACTATAATTTTCAGGAGTTATGAATATTGTATGTCATTTTTATTTTGCTATGAATATGTCTGTTTATACACACACACACACACACACACACACTGAATATATTTTTTAGTATTTTTTATTCTCTCTTATTTCCTTATTATGTGACATAAATATATAATTACATTTTATTATATTATTTATGTATTGTTAAATTTGCATCATAGTGTTACATTACAGGATTCAAATTGTTGGATCAAAAAAGTGAGTGCATATCACTCAAGTATTTCACATCATCTTCTGGGGAAGAGGTTAGTGCCTTTTTAGTTATACACAGTTTAGTTACATCATGTTAGATAAAATCGTGGCTTAGTTATTATTTTTATTTGGAGATTAAGTATGGTTTAAGGACATGCATTATGGGGACCAAGGTGACAAGGATTGGCCTTGTGATGGTCAATTTTATATGTCAACTTGACAAGGTAATGGGGTACCCAGATATGTGGTTAAATATTATTCTGGGTGTGTCTGTTAAGATGTTTCTGGAGCTGGGCACTGTGGCTCATGCCTGTAATTTCAGCACTTTGGGAGGCTGAGGCAGATGGATTACCTGAGGTCAGGAGTTCAGGACCAGCCTGTCTAACATGGTGAAACCCCATCTCTACTAAAAAAAAAAATGCAAAAATTAACCGGCTGTGGTGCCAGGTGCCTGTAATCCTGGCTACTTGGGAGGCTGAGACAGGAGAGTTGCTTGAACCCAGGAGGCGGAGGTTGCAGTGAGTTGAGATTGCGCCATTGCACTCCAGCCTGGGTGACAAGAGCGAAACTCCATCTCAAAAAA
>NW_016829383.1:14286-18748 GCF_001698545.2 Rhinopithecus bieti | reverse complement strand
AAAGTCTGGGTATTGTCCGAGGTTTCTCCCCACTGAGACAGCCTGAGATATGGCCTCGTGGGAAGGGAAAGACCTGACCGTCCCCAGCCTGACACCCATAAAGGGTCTGTGCTGAGGAGGATTAGTGAAAGAGGAAGACCTCTTTGCAGCTAAGAGAAAGGCATCTGTCTCCTGCTCGTCCCTGGAAATGGAATGTCCCAGTGTAAAACCTGATTGTACATTCTATTTACTTGGATAGGAGAAAACCGCCTTATGGCTGGAGGTGAGACATGCTGGTGGCAATACTGCTCTTTACTGCACTGAGATGTTTGTGTAAAGTCAGACATAAATATGGTCTACGTGCACATGGAGGCACAGCACCTTTCCTTAAACTTATTCATAACACAGAGGCCTTTGCCCGCATGTTTTCCTGCTGACCCTCTCCCCACCACTACCCTATAGTCCTGCCACATCCCCTCGCTGAGATAGTAGAGATAGTGATCAATAAATACTGAGGGTACTCAGAGACCAGTGCCAGCGCCACTGGTCCTCTGTATGCTGAGCGCCGGTCCCCTGGGCCCACTTTTCTTTCTCTGTACTTTGTCTCTGTGTCTTATTTCTTTTCTCAGTCTCTCATCCCACCTGATGAGAAACACCCACACCTGGGCCCACTTTTCTTTCTCTATACTTTGTCTCTGTCTTATTTCTTTTGTCAGTCTCTTGTCCTACCTGACAGAAATATCCACAGGTGTGGAGGGGCTGGCCCCTTCAATAATGTCATTATGGGGAGGAGAGTCAGAAGTCAGCAACTCCTCCAGGAGTCCCGCTGCACAGTTACACGGACTCTCAGCTCCACAACTTGATTTGTGGTCCTGGAGCGTTTGCATAGGCATCTGGGGCAAAGGGCTCGTGTTGGACTGGCACTACGTATTTTTTTTGTAGTTTGGCTGGGCGAATTCACACTGGTGTTTGGTGGCACAAATGAGTAGCATGGCGTCTGCTGCATCATGGTGCCAGGTGCGAACTGGGTCGACACAGTTAATGATGTCAGTACTCAGAGAAGGTTGAGATTATCCAAACCTTTTCCATGTTTTGGGATTGCTTTTCTCAGACATACTGGGTGGAGTAGGGGCCATCTTTGCCGAAGATGGCGGGTACCCCACAGAATGCACATCCCCATCTCTAAGATCTTCCCCTTTGGTTATAATGGGTGAAAGTCTCCCAGTAATAGTACTAGCATTTGAGCTAGTTCGAGGGCGAAATGTACTCCAGCTATCAAAGTCATCATTGCCGTGAGATGACTTGCAGGGCTTTTGGAAAATTGGGGTCCAGGGCTGTCCTCGGCACGGGCCCCTACCCTGCCCCGCTAGACTGCAGGGGTGCTTTTTTCGTGGCATCTCGGCTTTGCATCCGAGCGCATTTGCTGTTGTTGTCCATGGATGCAGCTCTTGTCCTAAGACATCTCCCACCCTTGCCGCCCTCTGGATTGAGCATACACCGAGCACTTTTCCAGTTCCTTCATTCTGCGCCCGAGTCAACTTGCTGTGTAGGAACAGAAGATGAGGAAGTGAATTCCTCCAGCCCGCCGAGCTGTTGCTGTCGCCCTTATGCTTGAAGCAGGGCACGCTCTTGACCATCCACTCGCAGATCTGCCACAGCGCGAGCCGCTTCTCCGCCGAGCTCTGGACTGCCTGGTGCTGAGGTCGGCGTGGGACAGGTTGCGCCACGCGTTGCGATGGGACGAGCTGCTCCTGCGCTGCTGCCCCGCGAGCGGCCCGGCGGTGGCGGGTCCCGTGTGGGTGCTGCGGCAGCGAGGAGTGCAGGCCGCCCGCCTCGGGCCCTGGAGGTCCCCGCACAGCCCCCGGCGTCAGTGGAAGTCCTCGCTGTCCTCCAGCAGGCTCAGGTTGTTCATGAAGTCGGCGCTGACGGCGCCGGGCTGGAGGTGGCCGCGTGGGACCCGCTGAACTCCCGCCGGGGCAGCGGCTGGAAAACCGGGTCGACCTCCGTCCCCCGGGGCGCTTCGGCCCTGGGGACCTCTCCTTTCCCCTCTCCTCCCCTCCCGTCTCCTCCCCTGTCCTCCGCCAGCCGCGGGTGAGCCAAGAAGGTGGAGAGCAAAGCACCGGGCGGAGGGGAGGGGGCGCGAGGAGGAGGCGGAGATTCCGGGGACCAGGTCGGTTCCGCCTGAGACTGAAAGAAACTGGGAGCCAGGCGGGGGCGGCGGAAGCGCGAGTCCAGAACTGAGCCCGGCGAGGCGGTGCGCGGCAAGGCTGCTCCCGGTCCGCTGCGCGGACTGGACGGCGGGCCGGAGCCCCGGGCCGGGGCGGATCTGGGCAGAGCGGGCGCCGCACTCCCGCAAACAGGGCCGTGGACCCCGCGGGCCGTGGCTCTCCCCGGAGGCGCGCCCTCTGAGCTGCTGCCTGTGGACTGCGGCACGGAGGCTGCAGAACTACGCGGCCGCCCGACTGACGGGGTCTGCCCTGGTTTATTTATTTTTCTCTTTAAAGTAAGAGTGCAGAAGGCTTCCCCTTCTCTCATGCCACCTCCCCAAAGAGGGCCAATGTGGGTGACTTTCTGAGTGGTCCCCAAAGCAGATCCCGAGGCCCGCGCGTCGCGAGTCTTCTCTGCCAGGGCGCTGGTGGAGTAGTTTCTCAGCTGGTGCCTCTGGCCCAGCGAATCCTGCCGGATGGCGGTGGTTCTGGAATGCCCTGTGGATTCGCCCTAAGGCCTTGTAGGCCCGGGGACTCTGGGGATGTTGTATAAAGCAGGAAAATATGTAAATAGATCGCGGGGGGAAGGTAGCGTGGCCGAGCAGTCTAAGGCGCTGGATTAAGGCTCCAGTCTCTTCGGAGGCTGGGTTCGAATCCCACCGCTGCCAGTTTGGTGTGGTTTGTCCATTTTTGTCACCCCATAGGTTACAAAAGGAGGATTCGTTGAAACTCTCCTTGGGCCCCACGCTTGCTCGGGATCTGGATTCCATTTGGCAGCGCGCAGCCGTCCAGTGTACGGGCTAGTTCCTCGGCGCTGGTGTTCACAGCAAGTGAGGTGGGTTCAGTTCTTCCCAGGTTCTAATGGTTGAGGTGGAAAGGCAACGGTATAAATACCCTGGATAGCCTTTTCTCCTTAACCAGGTGGAGATAGTGGTGGAATGTTGTAGGCTAGTCCTAAATGTAATACGTTTGAAGTAATGAGGTAAAAAGTAGAAAGAACTGTTTCCGCCCGGTTTCGAACCGGGGACCTTTCGCGTGTGAGGCGAACGTGATAACCACTACACTACGGAAACCTGCTTAGCTTGCCTGTGCCATCGTAATGAGCCACCACACAGGGCGGTTTTTTTATTTTCTCATCCTAATTTAGAGCTTCCTCCATGCGTCCCTTTGAGCTTTGTTAATGAGCATAAGCACACACACAAAGATATTTCAGCACCTGGAAGGCTGAAGCGGCAGGATAGCCGGAGCCCAGGAGGTGGAGACTGCACTGAGCTGTGACTGCAGCACTACACTCCAGCCTGGGCGACAGAGCAAGACCTTATCTCGAAAGAGAGAAAAGAAAGAAACGAGAAAAGGAAGTTTTCATGTGCAATGTGGTGGCATAAGTGGGCACGGGAGTCCTGAGAGAGGATGTCGCGGCGACTGTGGGTATGGGGGTTGAACAGCAGGGGCGCGCTGGCACCCACCATTTTCAAAGAGAAGAGACTTTCAGAAGAAGCTGCTTGGGGAATATGAGGCCACGCGTTCGTGAGTAGAGCTGAAGCTTGTGGGTCCAGAGAAATTGGAGTGGAATGAAAGAGGAAGTAGCCTAAAACACCATTTTTATTGTTCTATTGTTTGGTAGAACTCTAGATTTTCCTAGCAGCCACTGCTGTTGGACATTTAGATTACTTTCCTCCCACCAACAGTATGCAAGCGTTATGAAGGCTACCCCCTTGGCAACATTTGGCACTTTTCATTGATTTTTTGTTTTTTTAACTTCTAGCCATTTGTGGGTATGTAGTATTCCTTATGGTTTAAGTTTGCATTTAGCTGATAAGAAAAGATGGGCACCTTTTCATGGGTTTATGGCCCATGTGTTTATCTTACTGTGTGAAGTATCTCTTTAAATATCTTGTCCATTAAAAACAAACAAAGAAAAAAACACACAAACAAACAGAAAACCCCAAGAAACAAAAAACGAAGAACTGGCATGGCATGGTGGCTCACACCTGTAATCCCAGAACTCTGGGAGGGCGAGGTGTGTGAATTGTTTGAACTCATGAGTTGAGACCAGTCTGGGCAACATTGGGACATCATCTCTACAGAACATCCAGAAATTAGCTGGGAGTGATGGCATTCCCTTGTAGTTTCTGTAGGTACTTGGGAGGCTGAGGTGAGAGTATTGCTTGAGCCTGAGAGATGGAGGCTGCAGTGAGCAGAGATCTCACTGCTGCACTCCAGCCTGGGTAGCAGAGCAAGATCCTGTTCCAATAAAAAAAAAAAAAAAAAAAAAA